>NC_088860.1:9356826-9660159 GCF_963853765.1 Magallana gigas | reverse complement strand
TTTAAATTTGTTTGAAATTTCTGGTATTGAAACTTATGATGTGATGCAATAGGGACTGGACTCAATAATTTTGGATGGCCATGTTTCTATTCCAAGTAAATATAGTTTGAATTCATACTGATGGTAGCTTATAGTAAGAGGAGTAATATCTTTAAGTTCTTGTTTATAGGAACAAAAAATGATTGCAATTCACAGAAGGGTCTTACTTCAAGTTATTTGTAGTTAGATACCATCTGTTCTTATTTTTAAAAAAGTACCTGTGAATTTTTTGCTGCTTAAACTGCATGACTGTTCTTGGCAAGAAATATATGATTTTTTCTAAATACACTACTTTAGTAAATCATTGTGCATTATACAAAATTCCATGCACAAGTTTTGTTGTAGCAAGATTTGAGGATACAGAATTGACAATAACATGTACATGATGTATGAATTTGATATTGTTTCCTGCATTCAGTGATGACATTTTGGACTACATCATGGTGAGGAAGCAGCCCTCGGTACCAGGACGGAGTCGCCCCAGGTTCTCCCTCTACCTCTCCGCCAAACTCATGTATGGATGTGTCAAGCTGTATAGAAAACAAACACAGTACTTACTGGGTTAGTAACCATGTTTTGTAGCTTCAACATACATCTATGTGGGTTTTTCTTTAAATGTTTTCAATTTTAATATTTACCATAGTTTTATATATTAATATAATTTTAAACATTTTATCTGTGAGATTTGATAGAGTAATAAATCATTACAAATTATTAGAAAGTTTGATCAAGTACTTCATGATGTTTCTTATATAAATGATTCAAACTTTATCAATCTTTTTAATTTAAATAAAAAATTTGCAGCTAGTATGTGTCATGATTCAAAATTTGTAAATTTAACATAATACGGTACATGTATTGATTTTTCAGAGGATATATCAACGTTTCTGGTGAAAGTAAGACTGGCAGTACACGTTGGTGAAAACATTGATCTGAATGTTGCCTGCAGGTATTTCTGGTAGCTTTGAAAAAGGAAACCTTTATTGTGATCTCTTAAAAAGCTTTAGATTTCAATATGATGAGAATATAATTACAACCAGGTCTTGTAAGGCAAAAATAAAATTATGGTTTGTTTTGAATTGCCTCCTGCCTCATTGAAATACCCCCTTCTGGTAAAAGTTCATTAGCAAAAAACTTTTATTTTTATATGAAGATTTTTTTTTTACCTGTATTTAATGATTTAATCTTCAAGTTAAAAAAAAAAATCCTCCCTCCCTCCTGCAGGTCTAGAAACTCCCAGGCAGCAATTCCAAACAGACATATTTTTAGGATAGCCTAAGCATATGACTATCAGGATGTTTTTGTTTGTATTCACAAATGAGTGGAATGTAACCTGGAAGTCTGAAAGAGTTATACCGCATTTTGAAAAATTTATATTGTAGACCAGAACTTGTGACTATGCCCGACTTTTTGTTGATGTCATTGGAAAAACAACCATTCTATGACCCATACTTTGGCAGAATAGACTATCGAGAGGTTCATTTAAGATGATTCTGATTTGTTTCCGATGTTTTGGAAGATTTTAATTAGAATTTACTAATACATGTACTGTGGTTTCATTAACATCAGGGCATCAGTTTTCATAGATTTAAACAATAATCTTAGATTAATTAGGACAGAAAAATTCTTAGATGTTATCATTACCAATATTTTTGTCACATTTCTTACTTTGATTTCTTGGATAAACTCAACAATTATAAGCTTACAAAAATAAGTGTTTATCAAATATTGATAGATCCACAGTATTGTTTAATGCCTTTTGTTCAAAATTATTTATCATTCTTTAGCCTTTACTTGTTTGCATTTTAATCATCATCATCATCTTCAAAATCTTTTGACCAATTCAACCAAATGGCATGAAGCACTTTGAGATAGGTTTTGCCTCATTTCTAAAGAAGATAATGTAAATCAAGAATTCTTAGAGTATTGCATAAGCAATAACGGCATCTGTCCCCGACATGTACTCAATTTAAAAGGAATGTTGTTTTAAAAGCTAATTTTTTTTCAAGAAATTTCAATGGAAGGTGTTTTTCTTTAAGGATACCCAATCTCAATCAGGAAAAGCAAGTCATTGAAAATTGATATCATTTTCTGTTGATCAACCTTAACAAAACTCATTATAAAGCTACACAGCAAGTTTCAAATCAATCTCCTATATCATAACCAAAAAAGGCTGGAAAATGAATTTGGGACAGAATATGACTGACAGACAAATGTAAAGACAGCGATAAAGACTAGTCCCCTCTGGTTTCACCGATAAGGGACTATCAGTGATCGAAAGTAGAGATAGGTGTATTCAAAATCTTCTCCATTGTCTTGATTATGATCAGTACATGTCTTAAAGTTTTTATTAAAATTATTGCCACTTGCAATTGTCACGTATAGATTATTATAAGTAGCTACAATCATATACATGACATTGTTGATGAGTTGAACAATGTGACTGTATTGTTTTAATCCATGTTTGATTTACATTTCAATTTCATTAAAAAAAATTTTGTTTAAAGACTTAAATTGTTTATTTCAGTTTCTTTAAAAGGCTTTTTAAGTTCCTTTCCATTCAGTTTTGCTTGACACTTGCTATTGGTTCACATAACTTATAGGCAACTATTGCAGCATTGGTACGTATATGTAATATGTCACTATTCTCAATCTGATCTGAAAATCAAGATTACTAGACAGCATCATTAACTCTGTATGGATAGAAAATTTTCTTGCTAATTAAGAACTTTAAAAAAGGTTTAAAAATGAATTGATAATGAATTTATGACCCCCAATTTTTTGTATTTTCTTTGGTATTTGGATAGGAAGGTAAAGATGCAGAAGAAATTTTGGCAGAGTTATCCTCCCCTAGCAGTGATTCCAGTGTAGAGAGAATGAGACATCGTAGAGAGTCGAGTGTATCATCAACAAAACAAATACATGTGGAAACGGAACAGAGTTTCATTAGATCCGGTGAGAACTCAACTAAAACATGTATTGTTAATCAACCAATATTTACATCAACTTTATTTCACTATTTACCACATTACCCATGATACACTAGTCAATTTTTGCAATTATTAAGAGGCATTTAGAATGACAGATTTGTGGAGAGAATTTTATGCCAGACACATAAAAAATGCATTATCTCACCAGGGGCTGTGCTACACAAGCTTTGCCTATACCTCTGTCAACGCCCTATAATGTAAAAACTGAAACAATGGGCAAAATGTATCAAAAATTGATGTATTTAATCTTTAATCTATAAATATGATTATAAGTAATTCAGTTAAAATCTTTAATACTTTTATTTATTAATTTTTACTCCAAAGTATATTGTGGAGGAAAAAAACAAAAAATCGTATCACATGATCTAGTTTGACAGATGTTTAAAAGTTTTGAAAAATCAGTTTCCGCATGCTTATAATTTTTTGGTGAAGTTACACAAATCAGCAGCAAGCAATGTCATACCCTTTGATAATTTTAAACTTATGCACAAGTCAAGTTGGTTGTACAGGAGAAATGAATCAACAATGCCATGAGCTTGCCATGCTTGTTTAATCATGTGACTATTTTTCTTGACATGACAGAAGTGTAAGAGAAACTTGTGTATAGCACAACCTCTGGTGACAGAGTGATAAAAAAAAGTAAACCTCGCAAAGTTTTCATATGCGTAAAAATACTTCACATTACTTCAATTGCATTCAAGTACTGAAACTCAAGAAAGTGGGATTTTTTTAAACAAGAAATTCAATGTATATCTAATTGGGTATGTAGGCATGCAATCTTTAACTTATTACTAAATCAAACTTTTATAAAAATTTACTAATAAGAATTAGCATTATGATGAATTCTACATCTATTCACAGCTTTAGGCTCTCCACACACTGTGTCAAGTTTGGACCAAATTACCCTAAAAGATGTGGATATTCCCAACCTGCCTCAGGTGAGCTCTGTAACCAGTGTGCGGGCCTTTGTTTAACGAAAATTTCTACTATTTAAGTATATGGATTAATTTGCATGATTTATTTAATCATGAAAAACTCCAAGAATAGTACAAGCTCAACACACCAGATTATTTTAAAATAAATTTTATATGAGTAGTTTATATAAGCAAATAAGAATTCCTGCATAAATGTTTACTTGTGAACTGACATTGAACTTGCATGATATATATAGGAAGAAGTATTATCTTTTGATCAAATTTTGGCTGAAAAAAAGTGCGTGTTATACACGCGACATTACGGTAGATACTAGTAGTACCTAGTTCTAATCTATATATTTTTATCAAATTATACCCATGTGTATCATGATCAATCTTAAGTATATTTATGATAAATTTAGGTACAAAATTCATGTATTGTAATTTATTCATATTGCTAATGAAAATTTGAAGTAAACCCAAAATATGAACAAAGAAAAGTTTAATTACATGTATTTACACTATACTTATGGCATTAAAGTTGAAATGATCTTCAAATATTTTCTATCACGTAATTTTAGATTGTTGAACAGACTGAGTTACCTGCACTTGATGAGCATAACATGCAAGCTCTCCTTGATGACTCTGTCAAATTACCAGTAGATGCTGTCCCACCAAATGACAGTACACTCTTCCAACCAGATGTTTCTGTTCCTATAATAGGCGAATAGTAGGAATAAATTTAAAACTAGTTGGATTGCGAATAGATTCAATTCTTCAAGTTGGTTAAAAATTATGTACTACATGTGTAGTAAATCACATTTATTTTTCTGATTTGAAATCAAATTTGACTATATGGTTTTAATTTTGAACTGAAAAAAGACATGAAAATATTTGGTAAAGAGAAAGTAATCTTTATCAAAGCACTAACCCAAATCTAAGGTGTAGTGGTACTTCAAACTTATTTGGCCATCACTTATTTTGAGAACAATTTTCAAAACAATGTCAGCAGTTTTAAGTGGGAGCCTGTGGCATATTTGATTTGAGAATTACATTCTCTTAACTCTACAGTTACCAACAATTTTATAAAAATGATATAAAAACCTTTTTATTTCTTTAATATGAAGGAGGGGTGAGTTATTTTTGCAATGGGAAATTACCTTTAAGAAATCGCTAAATAACTTATTTCATTCCAAAGAAGATGAAACTTATTATTATATCTTATCTCTAATTTGCAGCCCTGTGAAAGGATCAGAAGCCTTCATAAATCTCTCATCCCCTTCAAAAACCTTAGATGGAGGGAAAGAATTGGAGAAAGAAATGTTGTCCCCCAAGGAAAAGACCCCTCGGGGTCAGCTTGATGATGTACTACCCGACGCCCCACCAGCACCCCGTGATCATCGGCCAAGGTCACCAGAGGTCACCATGCTGCCCCCCACAGAAGAGGAACCCCGCAGGTCATCCAGAAAGGTATATAATAATGGTGTCAAGCAGGCTTGGGGTAATGCTAAATGTATTGGTAATGCATTGCAATGCATTACATGTTTTTCAAAGTAATGCTAGTAATGTGTAATGCCTCAAAATTAGCATTACAAATAATGATAATGTAATGCATTACTTTCCAAAATCTAGTGTAATGCTGGCATTACATGGCATTACTTTGCATTACTATGCATATTTATGCATGTTCACTAAAAAAAATGTTATGAATAAATGAATAGTTGAAATTGAATTTGATTATATTTATTTTTAAAGAAGAAAGAAATAATTCTTATTGAGAAAAAAATGTTTTAATTGTACATGTTTTATTAAAAAAGGTTTTTTAAAATTCATTTTTGAATTGTTTATATTACTAAAGATAACAGCACAATTTCATAACATTTTTAAGAGTGTTGTTATTAAGAGTTTTTAATCATTTAAACAATTTACTCCAATTAGTTTGCACTTCAATAAGAAATGTGTCAACAACACACTATGCCCCCATGATAATCTAAGTATCAAAACAATCTATTGTTATAAGAAGTGCTAAACACCCCAATCCCCCTCCCTTCGCTAAGTCACAATAGAATAGGAGACAGACATGCACCTTTAAAAGCAAAATGAATGCACTGTCCATCCATGATGAAAATCAATATCACTTCCAATATTATAACCTATTTGAAAATAATCTTACTTATTTTCTCTCTCTTTCTCTCTGTCTCTCTCTCTTGTAAATTAATTACACTGTACATTAGTTTGGACTGATAGAAAATAGAAAAAAGATTTATGTATTTAATCTATTATTGCACTTAATATATCCTAAGATAAAGATCGTCAAAGAGTATTTTCCAGTCCAAGCTTTGTCTGCTCCTGCAAAACAATTATTTAGTATATAGCCCGGAAGATGGATGCATTTAAAAGATGAACCCTTTGAAACTTCGATCATAAAGTGCAACAGCAATCTTTTGTCTTAAAGTGTCCTCCGTAAAAAGAAATATGAATAAAATATATTAAGATATATAACTGGGAAAAATCATCTGTTTATAAATAAATAAAATTAAGTGTCCAAAATTATAAAGATTTGTGTAATCTGGGGATATATCTATATTTAGCTTTTAAAAACCGCAACATTATTTCATAAATTGTTTTTGTTACGCATGTTATCCTGTGTCTCTATTTCATATCTGATATTGTATTATGCCAAATGTCTATAAATATCATTTTACTTATGTAATATGTTGTTCATATTGCCACAATATGATTATATATTGAGCAAATAAAGAATTACTCTTGTTTATTCATTGAATTTGAACCTGATATTGAGCATGAAGCTGTAGATATGTTAAAGAGTGTTGTATATTTGAAACCATACCTGTTAACCCTCCCGCATTGTGCGGGAGACTCCCGCAAAACGGCCTAAAAATCT
Organism: Magallana gigas; assembly: GCF_963853765.1. NCBI lineage: Eukaryota > Metazoa > Mollusca > Bivalvia > Ostreida > Ostreidae > Magallana > Magallana gigas. The sequence continues at coordinate 9,653,311 of NC_088860.1, read as the reverse complement.
AAGATCTCCCGCACCCAACCTATCTCCCGCGGTGTCTCCCGCAATCGTATTTGTCTTCCCCATACCCCCCCCCCCCCCCCAAATTCTGAATCTTTACATGCAAATTTCAACATCCACTACGGGTTTTTCTCTGATTTTGAACTAAAAAAGCTGCTGTGTAGCTTGAATATATCAAAATCCATCCAAGTACTGTCTACCGTGATCATAGCATGACATGTTATAGCCCAGTTTACTTTTTACGATTACTTCCGGTTTTGACTTAAATCATGATCATTTACGTATTTAGTTATGCATAGGCCTTATAAAAAAATAAGTGAAAGCTTAAAACATCTTGATTTTACTCTGTAACACCAAAGAAAACAATAACAGCCAGTGGTGTCACTTAACAGGTGCACAGGTAAAGCACCCGAGCCACGTGCAGTGAGTCGTGACTAATTCTGTCTGGCTAGCACGGTCGGTAAAAATCAAAGTGAGTTTGGAACACTAAGTGTTTATACAAGCTACCAATAAAGTGAAGCTCGAGGAAAAAGTGTAAAAGCATTTCACAAGAGTTTTTAAAGTTTATAGTACCGGTACTATGATTTACAGGGATGCTATAGACATTACAACAGAGATCATTTTAAAATGATACTGGAGAAATACATGTTAAAATTGTTTTGTGAATTAAAACTCTATCCTATATATAAGGCAAAAAATAATTTTAATGAATATTATTTTCTGGTTTTTCTTAACTGGGTTTCACTGCAAATTCAAAATAGGCAAAATAAATTTTCTGTGTTTACCCTATATGTCAGCATGCAGTGATGGTTCAATACTGAACAATAGAAAGACTTAATATAAAAAGTGGCACTATTGACTTCTTGTATTGTACCATGCAAACAAAATAATAGTTTTCTGAACTTGTACAGCAACACAAGTTGTTATACTGGTAGTCATAGAAATAATAAAATCTAAAATAATTGCAAATGCATTAATTACAATGGTAATATAAGGTATCTAACAGTATTTATACCCCCCGCAAACGAAGTTTGGGGGGGTATATAGGAATCACCTTGTCCGTCCGTCCGTCTGTCCGTCCGTCCGTCCGTCTGTCCGTCTGTCTGTTCGATTCGTGTCCGGTCCATATCTTTCTTATGGAGAAACATTAGAAGTTCTTACTTCACACAAAGATTGCTTATGACCTGAGGGTGTGTCATGACCTTGAACCAAGGTCATTCGGGCAAGGTCAAGGTCACTGGCAGAAAAAGTGCAAAATTCGTGTCCGGTCCATATCTTTCTTATGGAGAAACATTAGAAGTTCTTACTTCACACAAAGAATGCTTATGACCTAAGGGTGTGTCATGACCTTGAAGCATGGTCATTCGGGCAAGGTCAAGGTCACCAACAGAAAAAGTGCAAAATTTGTGTCCGGTCCATATCTTTCTTATGGAGAAACATTGGAAGTTTTAACTTCACACAAAGATTATTAATGACCTAAGGGTGTGTCATGACCTTAACCCAAGGTCATTCGGGCAAGGTCAAGGTCACTGACAGAAAAAATTGCAAAATTCGTGTCTGGTCCATATCTTTTTTATGGAGAAACATTGGAAGTTCTTACTTCACACAAAGATTGCTTATGACCTAAGAATGTGTCATGACCTTGACCCAAGGTCATTTGGACAAGGTCAAGGTCAATGGCAGAAAAAAGTGTAAAATTCTTGTCCGGTCCATATCTTTCTTATGGAGAAACATTGGAAGTTCGCAGTTCACACAAAGATTGCTTATAAGCTAAGGGTTTGTCATGACCTTGACCCAAGGTCATTTGAGCAAGGTCAAGGTCACTTGCAGAAAAGTATAAAACTCGTGTCCAGTCCATATCTTTCTAATGGACAAATATTGGAAGTTCTTAATTCACATCTAGAATGCTCATAACCTGAGAGTATGTCATGACCTTGACCAAAGGTCAATTGAGGAAGTTCAAGGTCATTGAAAAAAAAAATCGGGCTCAGTATACCAATAATTCAAAATGTTTATATTAAGTGGCTGCTTGACATGTGGAATTTCGTTTGATTCGAGTCATGTTTGTTAACATAAGGATGCAAATGTCCTCATGCATTAACAGTTAACTTGAACTAAAATGGAATTTAAAGAATAGAAATTGGTTTGTGTACTCATATAAGCATTAACAGTTTTAAAAAATAGAGCAGTTGTTATTTATAGAAAATGGACGATGAAATAGATTCATCCAATATTTTCTATAATAGAAAAAATACATGAGTTTTGATTTTTCTTAGCGGGGGGTATCAATTGTGAGCTTGCTCACAGTACCTCTAGTCTTAATATATATTTGCATTTCACGAGAAAAAACGTCGTTTACGCAAAATCTCCCCTTTAGCCAAGTTGGTAAGGGGGAGATTCTCCCACATAGCAGCTTTGAAAGGTTAACAGGTATGTGAAACATTTGCAAAAACTCTTTATTAGCTTTAATTTTAAAAAAAAGTAATGGTAATGGTAATGCATTACTTTACTCATGTAATGGTAATGTAATGCATTACTTCAAGAAAATCAAGTAATGGAAATGGTAATTTAATGCCCAGATTCATGAAGTAATGGTAATGTAATGCATTACTTTACAATGTAATTCGCCCCAAGCCTGGTGTCAAGGTCATCAGCTTATATTTTGGGGCAAGGATCTTTTTGGTCAGTCATTGTGTATTGGTTGTAAACTTTCTTCTCATAAATATATAGGCAATCATGACTTTCGTATGAAGCTTCTGTAGGAGAAATCCATTTCTATATACATTCATCTAATAAATTTTTGCAAAATATATTTAATTTTTTTGCTTTGATATTACTGTATGCACATGTATGGATTATTAAAATTTAGGCTCATGATTGTCTTCATTATTCGAAGTTTATTTATCAATATTAATTTACTTGTGTATACTGAAATTGTATAGAATTTTTTTTTCTTTAATTGTTAGAGGCGGATTGATTTGTCTCTAGAGTTAGCTCCCTTGCCTCCAAGTCCCAGCGTTAGGAAGCGACGGAGACGTCATTTAATTGTGGATGAAAATATCATGATATCCAAAGCAGAAATGAAAAGAAATCTTCAGACAGGAAGTGACTTATGCAAACCACTTGTAAGTTTAAAGCAGCATGATCACAATTTTTTTTTTTCTGTTTATAATGCTTCAGTACGGCATTTTTGATAGGCAACCAAAAGAACTGTGAATGCTAATGCCCGTTTCTCGCCTACATTTTACATCCAAATATTTCGGAATTTCTGTCAGATATTAAAAAACACATTTATCTACTTAAAAGTATGATCAAATCCTAATTGAATTATATCGAAATAAAATTTGTAGTTGAATTATTAATTTTTAAACAAAAGTTTTGCTTACGGGGGGACTAAAAAAAATTCATTGAATTTGGTCTCTAAGAGTGAGAAAAATATTATTTATATGTTTATAAAACTTCAAAGTAATCACATTTCCGTTTCCCTTTATTTTCTAATATGAAATATGAGCTATTTGAACCCAAAATACAAAGTAATCTCTCTGTTTGACCAAATCATGACCAAATCATTCATATTCAATGATTATATACATAAATGTATACTTTATTATTAAAAAATAACTTTAATTAGACAACTTTCAAAAATTGACTTTTAGTTAGGTAGCTAGACAATGCAATCGTTCGCAGTCCTTTGAGTGGCATTCGTTGAATTATAAGCATATATATATATATATATATATATATATATATATAGAACTTAAAATTCTTTGCTGTGTCAACAAAGATTTTGTTTACATTTTGAATGTTGAAGTGAAAATTCCAGTTTTATACCTAAAATGAATGATTTAAACGTGTAGAAACTGTTTATTTGTGCTTAGAATAAAAAGAAAGCTAGTAGACAATTTAGCTTTGAATGTATTTTTAAGTGGTTAACAAAAACAGGGCACAAGCCTTGTTTACATGACAAAGAAATGCGAGCCCTTTATCTTGCTCATATCTCTATGACTGACTCTCAAATTTCATTTTATCATTAGAACTTTAATAAGGATTGTAAATAATAAAAACCCAAAAATAGAATTTGATCAAAATTGTGACCATGTCCCTTTAAAACCATGTTTGTATTATTAAGATATACATGTATTTAGAAGATAGAAAATTAGTGGACAAGATGTGTAAAATGCCAATAAACGGACGGATAAGATGCTGAAAATTTAGAATGTCAATAAATCTGATATTTTTAAAAAAAAATATTCAAAACAATATATATTTAACAAATCATCGAATTTGTAACACTTAAATGTTTTCAATACTTGAAATATGTTGACTCAAACAGGCATATATGTAGCAAATCCTCCAAATAGTGTTATTTTTTAAAAAGTCAAAAATAGTGTTATTTTTAGGTCACCTGAATAAACTCAGGTGACCTATTGCTATTCGTTTTCGTCCGTCGTCGTGCGTAAACAATTATACATTTTTAACTCCTTCTTAAAAACTACCCGTCCAATTGTTACCATTTTTGATGTGAGGCATTTCTATGGTAAGAGGAATCTAAATTGTGAAATTCATGGCTTTACCAACCCTGGGTCACCACAGGTGGGGCCAAATATGCAAAAAAAAGCCAAATTTTCAAAAATCCTCTTCTTTACTCCCACACATGTGAGGAAAAAACTGGTTGCATGGTTATGATGTCCAGGAAGCCCTCTACCAAAATTGTGAAATTCATGGCCCCTGGGTCAGGGGTTCTGGCTCTGGGTTGGGGCCAATATGGCCATATAATAAAAATGTATTAAATCTTAGAAAATCTTCTCTACTCCCATATATATTTAATAAAAACTAAAAGCATGATTATGATGTCCATGAAGCCCTCCACCAAAATTGTGAAATTCATGACCCCTGTGTCAGGGGTTCAGGCTCTAGGGTGGGGGCAATATACCGGTAGTAAAAATGTATTAAATCTTAGAATCTTCTTCTCTACTCCTATATATATTTGTTAAAAACTAAATGCATAATTATGATGTCCATGAAGCCCTCCACCAAATTGTGAAATTCATGACCCCTGTGTCAGGGGTTCAGGCTCTAGGGTGGGGCCAATATGGCCATATAGTAAAAATGTTTTAAATCTCTAAAAATCTTTTTCTTTACTCCCACAAAAAACTGAATACATGGTTATGATGTCCACTATCTCCTCTACCAAAATTGTGAAATTCATGGTTCCTGGGTCAGGGGTTCTGGACATGGGGGGGGGGGGCAATATAGTGTTAATGCATATAATGTTCAAAATCTTCTCTATTCTCACACATCTATATGAAAAACTGACTTCATAATTATGTTTACCAGGAAGTCCTCTACTAAAAATTTTAATTTCATGTTCCCTGGAGTATGGGTTTTGATTCTAGGGCAGGACCAAAATGGATGTATAGGTCTTAATGCATATAATGTTTAAAAATTATCTTCTGTACTCCCACACACCTGAAAGGAAAACTGAATTCATGATTTTGTAGACCAGATCTTTAAGTTTTTCACCAAAATTATATGTTTCATAGTTCTTTTTGACAGATTTCAGGCAGGGAGGTGGTCGTCATTACAAATTTATAATTTTTCTACTCCAGAATGAAACCTAATTAAATGCATATATGAGACTCCTCAACAAGTTTGTGTATGGATTATATGCTACTCAGGTGACCGTCAAGGCCAACAGGCCTCTTGTTTTTTTTTATCGTTTGTTAGATATATTAAAAACTGAATATAGTTAGAAATTGTGCTTTTGCAGACTTGTAATATATAATATATTTGAATAGATTATTTGGAAAAAAAATAAATTTTAAATTGTATTTTACGACGAAACTGAAAGGGTATTTGGGCTATCTTATTCCCTCATCTTCTTCAAGTTTTTGATTGATAAAAATTCAGGGTATTTACAAGATGAAAAATCTTTCTTTTTAATAAAATTATTGTCTATTGTAATAACTTTAATCACATTAAAAATGTATATGCCATTTTGCCCTAATACATTGTAAGAATGAATTTTTCAAAAATATTCTTTTGATTGAAACAGAGAGTTCCGATAATCAAAAAGTCAGACTGCACCACTCTGTTCAATCAGCCGGGGAGTCGAGGTCTGAGGTGTGGTCCCCTCCTCACTATGTGGCAGCAGAACCTTAATCTAGGACTGTGGGAGACCCAGTCTGATGTAGAGACTCCATTTTGGACCGTTCCTACTATTTCTAGTGAGTGTACTGAATATATGTACAGTATTCAGATGTTATCTTTTTAGCTCACCTGAACCGAAGGTTAAAGTGAGCTTTTCTGATTACATGTTGTCATCTGTTCACCTGTCTGTCCATCCGTCCAACTGTCTGTAAACATTTGACTTTTTTGACTTCTTTTCTAGAACCACTGGTGCAAATTTAACCAAACTTGGTACAAATCATCCTTATGGGAAGGGGATTGTATATTATTTAAATAAAGGGCAAACCGTTTTTTAAAAGGGAGATAATTGTAAAACTGTAGAAATAGGTGATGTGTTTTAAAAAATCATCTTCTCAAGAACCACTGCACCAGAAATGCCAATATTTACAAAAAAGCTTGAATACATAATGAAGATTCTAAATGATTATAACTATAACCCACTAACACTGGGGTCCCACTAGGGCTTCAAAGTTGAACATAAAAAGATACAGAAAATTTGTAAAACTCTCCTCAAGAACAACAATTCTACAATTTTTGAGATTACCATGCAAGCATCCTATTAAGATAGTATTGATTTTAACTTGTTAAAATCATTAGCCCTGTAATAATACTTGGGCCCCAAGAGGGGTTTAAAGTTTTACATAGAAATATTTACTAGTGAAAAAACTGAAAAAGAATGATACAAGGAACTGTTGTTTATGTGAGCAATGTGGCCCATGAGCTTCTTGTTTAAATGATTGTTAACCGGGTTTTCCAACGGAAAAATCCGGTTATTAAAATGGTGAAAATGGCGGGCGGGCGGATGGCGGGCGGGGGGCGGCTGCCAAAAGGGTACCCTCATTGTACGGATAACTCCTCCTACAGTTTTCAAGATAGGAAGTTGTTCTTTTGCAGATCAATTGTACATATATCAGAGGTGTGCATATTGCTAGGATTTTGATTTCCGATAATTTATCGAAACAAGAGGCCCATGGGCCACATCGCTCACCTGAACAGCAGTTCCTTGTAACATTACATTTCGTAGCATATGCTTTTTCTATTTTAAACATTGAACCCCTTTCTGGGGACCCAGTAATGGTCCGAGGTTTATGGTTGGCTTGAACAACATAAATAGTAACATAGGAATGAAAATGTGTAGCACTGCGGTGGGACCGCACGTACACAACCTGAAAAACTGAACGTAGAAGAGTTCCACTTCAAGAGGAATAACTCTCAGACTGTACAGAACATTAAGAAAGATAACTCTTGGTTCCACTACATTAGAGTTTACACAATTTGAGGATCCTTGCATAGTAATCTCACAAACTGTAGCATTATAGTTCTCGAGAAGAACTTTTTAAAAACATTTTCAATATATCTTTCTATGTTAAACTTTGAACCCCTTTTGGGGCCACAGTATTAGTCCAGTGCTAAAGTTTTAATTATTTGGAATCTACATTATTTAAGGATGCTTGCATAGTTATCTCACAAGCTGAAGCATTATAGTTCCCTAGAAAAAGATTTTTCAACATTTTCCCTCTATATTTCTATGCTAAACTTTGAACACCTCTTGGGGCCCCAGTATTAGATTGAGGTCACGGCTTTTATAATTTCGAATCTACACTATTTGAGGGTGCTTACGTAGTTATCTGACAAATTGATGCATTGTAGTTCTCGAAAAGAAGATTTTTAAACATTTTCCATATATACCGGTACTTCTACATTTAACTTTAAACCCATCTTGGGTCCCTAGTATTAGTCTAGGGGTCACTATTTTAAAACTGTCGAACCTTCATTATCCAAGGTTGTATGCATGATAGTAATCTCACAAATTGAAGCATTGTAGTATTCGAGAAGAAGATTTTTTAACCTGTTACCTTTATATTTCTATAATAAACTTTGACCCCATCTTGGGGCCCCATTATTGGTCCGGGGGTCACGATTTTACGAATTAGGAATCTACATAAGCGAAGGATGCATGCATAGATATTCCACTAACTAAAACATTGTAGTTCTTGAGAAGAAAATTTTTAAACTTTTCCTTTGTTTTTTAAAATGTTTAAATTTTGAACCCCTCTTGGTGCCCATCAATTGTCCGGGAGTTACAATTTTTTGAATCTACATTATTTAAGGATGTACATGTATGCATAGTAATATCCCAAACAGTTGCACGATGGTTCTTGAGAAGATTTTAAAACATTTTCCTATATATGTTCAAATCTAAACCCCTCCTGGGGCCCCACTTTTGTTCGGGGGTCACGATTTTTACAATCTTCACGATATATACAACCTTTTGTGTATGTATTGGCATTTTTGGTGAAGTGGTTCTTGAGAAGAAAATTTTTAAACATTTTTCATATGTAGTTCTATGTTAAATTTTGATCCCCGCCTGGGGCCCCAGTTTTGGTCCGAAGGTCACGATTTTTACAATTTAGAATCTTCATTATACATACAAGCTTTTGTGTAAATATTGGCATTTCTGGTGCAGTGGTTCTTGAGAAGAAGATTTTTTAAACATTTTCCTATGTATTTCTATGTTAAACTTTGAACCCCGCCTAAGGCCCCAGTTTTGGTCCGAGGGTCACGATTTTTACAATTTAGAATCTTCACTATATATACAAGCTTTTGTGTAAATATTGGCATTTCTGGTGCAGTGGTTCTTGAGAAGAAGATTTTTTAAACATTTTCCTATGTATTTCTATGTTAAACTTTGAACCCCGCCTGGGGCCCCAGTTTTGGTCCGAGGGTCACGATTTTTACAATTTAGAATCTTCACTATGTATACAAGCTTTTGTGTAAATATTGGCATTTCTGGTGCAGTGGTTCTTGAGAAGAAGATTTTTTAAACATTTTCCTATGTATTTCTATGTATGTTAAACTTTGAACCCCGCCTGGGGCCCCAGTTTTGGTCCGAGGGTCACGATTTTTACAATTTAGAATCTTCACTATATATACAAGCTTTTGTGTAAATATTGGCATTTCTGGTGCAGTGGTTCTTGAGAAGAAGATTTTTTAAACATTTTCCTATGTATTTCTATGTTAAACTTTGAACCCCGCCTGGGGCCCCAGTTTTGGTCCGAGGGTCACGATTTTTACAATTTAGAATCTTCACTATATATACAAGCTTTTGTGTAAATATTGGCATTTCTGGTGCAGTGGTTCTTGAGAAGAAGATTTTTAAAACATTTTCCTATGTATTTCTATGTTAAACTTTGAACCCCGCCTGGGGCCCCAGTTTTGGTCCGAGGGTCACGATTTTTACAATTTAGAATCTTCACTATGTATACAAGCTTTTGTGTAAATATTGGCATTTCTGGTGTAGTGGTTCTTGAGAAGAAGATTTTTAAAACATTTTCCTATGTATTTCTATGTTAAACTTTGAACCCCGCCTGGGGCCCCAGTTTTGGTCCGAGGGTCACGATTTTTACAATTTAGAATCTTCACTATGTATACAAGCTTTTGTGTAAATATTGGCATTTCTGGTGCAGTGGTTCTTGAGAAGAAGATTTTTTAAACATTTTCCTATGTATTTCTATATATGTTAAACTTTGAACCCCGCCTGGGGCCCCAGTTTTGGTCCGAGGGTCACGATTTTTACAATTTAGAATCTTCACTATATATACAAGCTTTTGTGTAAATATTGGCATTTCTGGTGCAGTGGTTCTTGAGAAGAAGATTTTTTAAACATTTTCCTATGTATTTCTATGTTAAACTTTGAACCCCGCCTGGGGCCCCAGTTTTGGTCCGAGGGTCACGATTTTTACAATTTAGAATCTTCACTATATATACAAGCTTTTGTGTAAATATTGGCATTTCTGGTGCAGTGGTTCTTGAGAAGAAGATTTTTAAAGACATGCACCCTATACTCACTGTTTCGCAATTATCTCCCTTTTGAAAAGGGCTGTGCCCTTTATTTTAACAATTTATAATCCCCTTTCCATAAGGATGCTTTGTACCAAATTTGGTTAAATTTGGCCCAGTGGTTTTTGAGAAGAAGTTGAAAATGTGAAAAGTTTACAGACGGACGGATGGACGGACGACGGACAACGGGTGATCAGAAAAGCTCACTTGAACCTTCGGTTCAGGTGAGCTAAAAATACCAGCTTTTGAACTTAGTCATTCTTTGGCAAAATATTGCATATAGGGTACCCTCATTGTACGGATAACTCCTCCTACAGTTCTCAAGATAGGAAGTTGTTCTTTTGCAGATCAATTGTACATATATCAGAGGTGTGCATATTGCTAGGATTTTGATTTCCGATAATTAAACGAAAAAATACCAGCTTTTGAACTTAGTCATTTTTTGGCAAAATATTGCATATAGGGTACCCTCATTGTACGGATAACTCCTCCTACAGTTCTCAAGATAGGAAGTTGTTCTTTTGCAGATCAATTGTACATATATCAGAGGTGTGCATATTGCTAGGATTTTGATTTCCGATAATTAAACGAAAAAATACCAGCTTTTGAACTTAGTCATTTTTTGGCAAAATATTGCATATAGGGTACCCTCATTGTACGGATAACTCCTCCTACAGTTCTCAAGATAGGAAGTTGTTCTTTTGCAGATCAATTGTACATATATCAGAGGTGTGCATATTGCTAGGATTTTGATTTCTGATAATTTATCAAAAAAATACCAGCTTTTGAACTTAGTCATTTTTTGGCAAAATATTGCATATAGGGTACCCTCATTGTACGGATAACTCCTCCAACAGTTCTCAAGATAGGAAGTTGTTCTTTTGCAGATCAATTGTACATATATCAGAGGTGTGCATATTGCTAGGATTTTGATTTCCGATAATTTATCGAAAAAATACCAGCTTTTGAACTTAGTCATTTTTTGGCAAAATGTTGCATATACATGTAGGGTACTCCATTTCACTGGATAAGGGTTGACATGGATTATGGATACAGTTTACATAAAAGAAAACCCGGTTTGCTGTCACATTGACAGCTTTTCACTTGTTGTCTCTGATATAGTAAAGTGCCAGTGGACAAACTTAATGCTCATTTCAATAAATGGTAAAATTTTCTGTATGAAAAGGGGTATACTTTTATGACAGTTATTATACTTTAGATTCTGATGTTCTCTGTCTTATTTGTAAATTAAATCAAAAAAGTTAGTATTTGGTACCTATTTTGCATTATTCATGATTTCAAGAGGGCTTGGTGTTCATGTCCATTTTTTTTAGACTATTTATATTCTCCTTGAGAAAAAAACATTGTGTAGATTAAAAATAGAGAAATATTAAAGTTGTAAATCTTATATAGGTGGATTTTTTCTTTAATTAATAATAGTTTATAGCAAAAAAAACCTCGTATTTGAAAAACTGTAAGTAGATCTGATTGGTTTTTTATTGAAAATCTAGTCTCCATAGCAAAGACATTTTCAGTGACTTGGCACAATGGTCAAACTGGGAATTAATCAATAGGGTCTTTCATATAACTCAGAGTTCCCGAAACCAGTCCAAAACCTGTTGGACAATTGTCCTGTAAATATTCAAAATTTACCGGACATTTGTAAAATTTACCGGACATTAAAACTATTGCAAAAATATGCAAACTAACAAAAAAAGAGTTGTTTAAAAATGTTTCAGACTAATTTATTCAATTTCTTATTCAAATCATTCAAACTCCCTTTCAATTTCAAGAACAGTTTCGTGTATCAAATAGTTATTAATTCTTCTGGCTGCTCAATGTCACTTTCACTCTCTAAAGTTTCCGACTCATAGTCATTGTCATCAGTTTCTTCCTGCACTATGCCTCGCCCTTGTTTCTTCCTGATTTATGACATCTGTTTCTTCCTGAACTATTGTTGCCCCCGGTGTCCATTTTTTCGAGATCATGATCAAATAGGATAATGACTAACGTGTGTAAAAGAAAAAACACGTAAATCCGGATTAACAACAACGCATGTTTTTATATTTTTTATTTCATTTTATTGAAATACTCAACAGATATATTATCTCTGAAATAAAATAAACAACAGTTTTAGACTTTCTGTCTCGTAAATTGTTTTTTATACAGTGCCGGTCCGTAAAATTTATCGGACATTTTGACCGATTAAATTTAGATTTTACCGGACCCATTCAAATTTTACCGGGGATCCCCGGTGGACCGGTGCGTTTCGGGAACTCTGTATAACTGCATGGTTATTATATTAGTTCCGGTTTTTAGCTCACCTGAGCTGAAAGCTCAAGTGAGCTATTCTGATCACATTTTGTCTTTTATTCGTCTGTCTGTGAACTTTTCACATTTTCAACATCTTCTCAAGAACCACTGGGCCAATTTCAATCAAACTTGGCACAAAGCATCCCTAGCATAAGGGGATCCAAAGTTGTGAAAATTAAGGACCACATCCTTTTGCAAAGGGAGATAATTAGGAATTATTGAAATTTTTCAAGATATTTTCAAAAATCTTCTTTTCACGAACTATAAGACCAGGAAAGCTGAAACTTGTGTGGAAGCATCCTCAAGTAGTGTAGATTCAAAGTTGTGAAAAACTGAAAATCATGACCCTTGGGGTAGGGTGGGGCCACATTGGGGGGTTGACTTTTTACATAGGAATATATAGAGTAAATTTTTGAAAATCTCCTCCTCAGAAAGCAATCAGCCAGGAAAGCTGAAACTTGTGTGGAAGCATCCTTGGGTAGTGTAAATTCAAGGTTGTGAAAATCATGACTCCCGAGGGTAGGATGGGGCCAAATTGGGGGGTCGAATTTTTACATATGAATTTATAGAGTAAATCTTTAAAAATCTTCTTCTCAGAAAGCAAGCAGCCAGGAAAGCTGAAACTTCTATGGAAGCATCCTCAGGTAGTGTAGATTCAAGGTTTTGAAAACCATGATTCCCAGGGGAAGGGAGGGGCCACAACAGGGGGTCAATTTTTTACAGAAGAATATATAGAGTAAATCTTTAAAAAATCTTCTCAAGAACCATTTGACCAGAAAAGCTGAAACTTGTGTGGAAGCATCCTCAGGTAGTGTAGATTCAATGTTGTGAAAATCATGAACCCTGGGGGTAGGCTGGGGCCACCATGGGGGGGGGGGGGTGTTGAATTTTCACATTTGAATATATATAGAGAGAAAATCTTTAAAAATCTTCTCAAAAACATTTGGCCAGGAAAGCTGAAACTTATATGGAAGCATCCTCAGGTAGTGTAGATTCAAAGTTGTAAAAATCATGACCCTTGGGGTAGGATGGGGCCACAATGGGGGGAAGAATTTTTACAGAGGAATATATAGAGTAAATCTTTAAAAATTTTCTTCCCAGAAACCATTTTGCCAGGAAAGCTGAAACTTGTATGGAAGCATTCTCAGGTAGTGAAAATTCAAGGTTGTGAAAATCATGACCCTTGGGGGTTCAGTGGGGCCACAGTGGGGGTAGACTTTTTACATATGAATATATAGAGTTAATCTTAAAAACTCTTCTTCTCAAGAACCATTTGTCATGGAAAGTTGAAACTTGTGTGGAAGCAACCCTAGTTGGCATTAATTTAAGGTTGTGAAAATCATTACCATTGGGGGTAGGGTGGGGCCACAATGGGGGGGGGGGAGAGTGTCAAATGTTTACATAAGAATATACAGGTGAATCTTTAAAAATCTTCTTCTCAGAAACCATTATGCCAGGAAAGCTGAAACTTATATGGAAGCATCCCCAGGTAGTGTAAATTCCAGGTTGTGAAAGTCATGACTCCTGAGGGTAGTGTGGAGCCACAATGGGGGGTTGAATTTTTACATACAAATATATATAGAGTAAATCTTTAAAAATCTTCTTCTCAGAACCATTTGGCCAGGAAAGCTGGAACTTGTGTGGAAGCATCTTCAGGTTGTGAAAATCATGACCCTTGGGGGTTCAGTGGGGCCACGATGGGGGTTAGACTTTTTACATATGAATATATAAAGTAAATCTTAAAAAATATTCTTGTCAAGAGCCATTTGGCAAGGAAAGTTGAAACTTATATGGAAGCATTCTCAGGAAGTGTAGAATCAAAGTTGTAGAAATCATGACCCTTGGTGGTAGGACTGGGCCACAAGGGGGGGGGGGGCAAATTTTTACATAGGAATATATAGATTAAATCTTTAAAAATCTTCTTCTCAGAAACCATTATGCCAGGAAAGCTGAAACTTGTATGGAAGCATTCTCAGGTAGTGAAAATCATGACCCTTGGGGGTTCAGTGGGGCCACAATGGGGGTAGACTTTTTAAATATGAATATATAGAGTTAATCTTAAAAACTCTTCTTCTCAAAACCATTAGGGCAGGAAAGATGAAACTTGATTAGAAGCATCGTTATGTAGTGAGATTTCAATTTTATTCAAATCATGATTCTGGGGGTGGAGACAAATTTTTACATAGGAATATTTAGAAAAATATGCTTTAACTTTTTTTTCTAAAAAAAACATTTGCCTAGAAAAGCTGTAACTTTAGTGAAAGCAACTTCAGATAGTGTAAATTCAAATTTGTTCAAATCGAAATCTTTAAGAGTAGTGTGGGGCCATGTTGGGGATTCAATTGTACAAAGCAAAACATTTTAATTATTCACAAAAACTGAAATGTTATTATGTATGCTTTTATTTATATGCAAGCATTTTTATATAGTTCTGATTCTTTAAAATTGTTTAAACTTTGGCCCCTGGAAAATTATTGGGCCTCACAAGAGGTTCCGAGTTTGATGTAAGTTTATACCCTGTATACAAACAATTGTTAATGGTCTTTTTGAGAACTGCGATGCTGAATGTGACATGACTATAAAATCATCCTGTTAGAAAAGGGACTTGATTATAAATATATGAATATCCAGGGGGAAACAGATTTTTCGTATAGGATCTACATGTATTATACCACATTGTCCAGATATTTTGTATTATGACTCCAGGAAGCTGATTTTATCATGCCTATTGTTGCTCAGGTGAGCGATGTGGCCCATGGGCCTCTTGTTTTTTTTAATCATATAGAGTGACATTACCCATCCATTTTCAAAACTATGCAGTGCCAGATAACTATCAGGCTGGGAAGCTTGCTGTCCCTCATTCTGTTTTGGAGCTAGCATCA
The DNA here is from genome assembly GCF_963853765.1 of Magallana gigas. Classification (NCBI taxonomy): domain Eukaryota; kingdom Metazoa; phylum Mollusca; class Bivalvia; order Ostreida; family Ostreidae; genus Magallana; species Magallana gigas. The sequence goes on along the minus strand of NC_088860.1, from coordinate 9,638,090 downwards.
AAAGAGTTGAATTTGTTTGAAGAAAATGCATTTGTTGTTTAGATATGCGCTTGTTTTTTCCTTGTTCATCATGTTCATATTTCCTCTTCCAAAATTGCCTTTTGAGATTAGCAAATTTTATCTTTTTCTAATTTTTTTTAAAAGATGGGAAAGCAAATTAATGTAATTTTCATTATTCATAATATTAATATATATAATTTTTATACCAAAATCATGATTATTTTGTAATAGAAAATCAATTCTACATGATGTTAAGGCCAATATAAATAGGTATCAACCAGGCTTGGGGTAATGCTAAATGTAATGGTAATGCATTGCAATGCATTACATGTTTTCAAAGTAATGCTAGTAATGTGTAATGCCTCAAAATTAGCATTACAAGTAATGCTAATGTAATGCATTACTTTCCAAAATCTAGTGTAATGCTGGCATTACATGGCATAACTTTGCATTACAATGCATATTTATGCATGTTCATTTTAAAAAATGTGATGAATAAATAAATTGTTGAAATAGAATTTGATTAAATTTATTTTTAAAGAAGAAAGAAATAATTCTAATTGAGAAAAAAATGTTTTAATCGTACATGTTTTATTAAAAAAAGGTTTTTAAAATTCATTTTTGAATTGTTTATATTACCGGTACTAAAGATAACAGCACAATTTCATAACATTTTTAAGAGTGTTGTTATTAAGGTGTGTTCCCGTTTTGCACACATTTGATAATTGGGTATATAACAATAGGTGTGATTTATGTTGTGATAGCAATTATAGTCTGCTTTCGGTCAAAGATTTTACCTGGGTGTTTACCTGTGTTTTATCAGCACCTTAACGATAAAAAAAGAAGTAATAGATATTTTGTTGTGTTTTAGGTCTAATAACTATCACCATTTTTTTCGTTTGATAAAATAAAGATAATGATATATTTAAAAAGTCTTCAATTTCCGCACACTGATAAAAAAAATAATGATTAGATGATTTGACTTTCAAATTTTTGTCCATTTACCTTAAATATAAAACAAAATGAATCAGGAAAAATTGCTGATCCAAAGCCAATTGGAAGCTGATTCAATGGATAATTATATGATAATGGGGAAAACTACATGGACAGTCTTATGGGTACTCGTGTCTCTTTTTACAATCGATTTGCAAATTATGTAAAACGCATGTTTATAATTGATTGTTTGGTATCAACAGAAAGAATATTTATGAAAGAAAACAGGTCTTTATCACAAAATATTTCAATCTTTGAAGTAGCGACCTTGACAGTAGTTCTTATGACATCACCGCTTTAGTATATGACGGGTCACTTTCTAGTTTTTCAAATTAGAGGTTAAATACATAAAAAATCTGACAAAAATAATATTTTAATATTGATGCGATATAACTCAAACTGAAAAAGGTTGAAAATGCATGAATTAGGTCGATATGTTTTGTGAAATAATCTTTACAGTTTTGAAGCATATAAGGTTGCCGATTTATCATCATACAGTTTGTCTATTTCTCCGATTATTCAAGCCACAACATAAATGAAAAATATTAAACAGCGTTTTCACTAGACACATCTCCTCCATTTTTGTCAGCAAAAGCAATAATTAAATATTAACGTATGATATTTTCTAATCAAACTTTTAGCGTGTACATGTACCTCCTATAGGCAGTCAGTTAAACAAAGGTGCTACATATTCAACATGTTTGCAATAATCTTTCTTATTTAAAAAAAATAATGAAATTGTTCATGACCAAATTGATGTTTGAAATCAAATTCATGAATATGGATGGTAATGATTATGTAAATGTGCTTTTATGCAAGTTATATTGTAACATAAAATAAATGTAAATATAAATTGCGAGTAGATATGTTTTATTTATTTTATTGTCAATTGCCCTAAGGCTTGCAGGTATTGGGATATAGACTATAGCAATTAAGCAATTATCTCACCTGGTCAAATTCCCGTTTCGCACACGTTTTTTCAATACCTAATTTTGAAATGTGTGCAAAACGGGAACAAACCGTTATTAAGAGTTTTTAATCATTTAAACAATTTACTCCAATTAGTTTGCACTTCAATAAGAAATGTGTCAACAACACACTATGCCCCCCGGATAATCTAAGTATCAAAACAATCTATTGTTATATGAAGTGCTAAACACCCCAATCCCCTTCCCTTCGCTATGTCACAATAGAATTGGAGACAGACATGCACCTTTAAAAGCAAAATGAATGCACTGTCCATCCATTATGAAAATCAATATCACTTAATTCCAATATTATAACCTATTTGAAAATAATCTTACTTATTTTCTCTCTCTTTCTCCCTGTCTCTGTGTGTGTGTCTCTCTCTCTCTCTCTTTCTCTCTCTCTCTTGTATATTAATTACACTGTACATTAGTTTGGACTGATAGAAAATACAAGATTTATGTATTTAATTTATTATTGCACTTAATATATCCTAAGATAAAGATCGTCAAACAGTATTTTCCAGTCCAAGCATTGACTGCTCCTGCAAAACATTTAATTAACTTCGATCATTAAGTGCAACAGCAATCTTTTGTCTTAAAGTGTCCTCCGTAAAAAGAAATACGATTAAAATATATTAAGAAATTAGCTGGGAAAAATCATCTGTTTATAAATTAATAAAATTAAGTGTCCAAAATTATAAAGATTTGTGTAATCTGGGAATATATCTATATTTAGCTTTTAAAAACCGCAACATTATTTCATAAATTGTTTTTGTTACGTATGTTATCCTGTGTCTCTATTTCATATCTGATATTGTATCATGCTAAATGTCTATAAATACCATTTTACTTATGTAATATGTTGTTCATATTGCCACAGTATGATTATATATTGAGCAAATAAAGAATGACTCTTGTTTATTCATTGAATTTGAACCTGACACTGAGCATGAAGCTGTAGATATGTTAGAGTATATTTATAACATTTGCAAAAACTCTTTATTAGCTTTACTTAAAAAAAAAAGTAGTGGTAATGGTAATGCATTACTTTACTCATGTAAAGGTAATGTAATGCATTACTTCAAGAAAATCAAGTAATGGTAATGGTAATTTAATGCCCAAATTCATGAAGTAATGATAATGTAATGCATTACTTTACAATGTAATTTGCCCCAAGCCTGGTATCAACACAGCAAATCATGAAATTTAATGGCAATTGAATTATAGTAAAATTAAGTTGCTTTAGTTATAACAAAGTGCCACAGATAGGCAATGGTGCTTTGTTACAAGCATAGTTTGTTATATCAGCCAAGTTTCAATTTGATTAAAATCAGATCCTCGATGCTCCCATATATATGATTTAGCGACATAAGATATGTTGCTACATAGCAACATGTCATATAAACGGGAGCATTGAGCATCTGATTTAAATCAGATTGAGCCAAGTTTACAACATATAATATAGTCATGGAGAATGAAAACAACTTTGATGTAAGTGTCAATTCATCATAAGTGTGTTTTACTGTATACACATTTACAGTATTATGGTATTTTTTTGAAGGAGATGAAACAGCTAGTCAAAGTAAGCGCTCCAGACGAGCTCTTTTGCCTGAGCCAGAAGAACCGAGACAGGACACACACCTGGAAATTCCAGCTGTTCCCGAGATGATGGACCTATTGCCCCCACAAGCTGATGTCTCCACCCGTGAAGATAGGATGTCCCCTGAAAAACCAAGGGCAGATATTAGTGTAGGAGTGAGTGATATATTCAATGCAGGATTTTCTAATGGTTGCTTGTATTATAGTACATTTTTAATTCTTTTTTTAAATTTAGGCTGTTATTGGCAGGATTAATACAGATGTAACTTTCTTAAATCTCTACAAATGACAATGAATGAATGAAATTTGAAGTGGATTGATATTTGCTTTTTGATCAAAGTTCATTGTAACTTTATATGCAGTAAATGAAATTTTCCATTCATTGACAATTAATATTTAGCACTCGTCAAAAATTGAATTACACATTTATTGATTTTTATACTTTGTGTTATAATTTTAAAAACCCACATATAATGCCCTATAATTTGAAATACATCCCATATGTGTCATTAAATTTCAAAAATAAGGTTGCTGTATTATGACTTGTGAAGAAATTTACTGTCTGTTTACATTGTAAGCAAATTAATCTTTCTGTAGCATGAGCTCTCTTCTATGGAAATCCCAAGAGATGCCTCAGTGTCAATGGAGCGAAGTCTCCTTCAAGAAGACATAACTCCTGTCCAGCTCCAATTGTCAGCCAGAAGCAAAGATGATTCTTTCTCTGACAGATCATCTTCTAGGTATAATATTTCTAACAAAAATCTGACATAAAAAAAAAGTAACATTACCTGTTCTTCTACCATAATTTCAAGAGTTTGGTAAAGCACATATTAAATGGGTTTTTTTGCCATATCGTGAAAAAGTTGTGTGTTAAGATTGCTATATTCAGAGCAGCTACTGCTTTTTCATTGTTTGTAGCCTCATGTGGATTTATTTATTTTCAGTCGAAGGAAGAGAAGCAGGTCGCGGGGATCTATTGAGGAGGAGGTGCTGGCCCCGCCCTCGGAGCCCTCTGTATCGGACACTCTCTCCCGGATAAACCTGAATCTGTCGGTGGTCCCTGAGGAGCCGGAAATTCCTATGATGGAGACACCTGTGCCAGTTTTCTCCAAGGTCTCACATGCAGAGAGTAGATTGATCAGGTAGTTTGACTGACACATAGCCATTTCATTACAGAGAATTTTATAGCTTATTATTCATGCATTTTTATTTAATGAAAATTTGTTTGCATACAATGTTTTATTTTAGATAAAATACACATATGTAGAGTAGACTCCCACAGAAATTTCCTCTGAAGTTCTGTGCATAGATTGTCATAACATGGCAGAGTACTTGATAAATGCTTCTTGTTATGCAAGTATGTTTTTGAAAATCTCAGGATATACTTTTTACTGCCTTATCAACCCGTACACAAGTAAAGGGGAATGTCACAGAATTGAATTCTTTTCAAAGCTTTTTAAATGCATGCATGTATTGTATTATTAATATATCAATTTGGATGTTTTTACAGGCTTATCAACTCTTACACAAGTGAAGTAGACTACACTACATTTGAGGAGATCTGTCCTCCACATTTATATGACAGGAAACAAGCAGCCTCCTTGTTCAACGCCTTGTTACGTAAGTATCCTAGAGAGTTACATAAGTATCCTAGAGAGTTACATAAGTATCCTAGAGAGTTACATGAGTATCCTAGAGAGTTACACGAGTATCCTAGAGTTACGTGGGTATCCTAAAAGTTATGCAAGTACCCTAGAGAGAGTTACATAAGTATCCTAGAGAGTTATCCAAGTATCCTAGAGAGTTAAGTTGGTATCCTAGAGAGTTATGCAAGTACCCTAGAGAGAGTTACATAAGTATCCTAGAGAGTTGCGTAGGTATCCTCGAGAGTTACGCAAGTTCCCTAGAGAGAGTTACATATGTATCCTAGAGCTATGTGAGGATCCTAGAGAGTTACATAGAACCATTTTAACAAGGCTTTGGAGTTTCAGTAGGATGTCATATCTATTTCTTGCATAAAAACAAGTTAAAAAATATACTGGTTTCAAGCAAAATGTACACTGACTGCGTAGTTTCCACTCATAAGTCAGACAAATCCTGTTAATTTCAAAGAGCCATGGCTGAATCCCAGCGATGAAATAGACATACCTACATCATATTGCCGATTGACACAACTACCCAAAGTCCAAGCTCTTGTTAAAATGGTTCTAAGTACCCTAGAGAGTTACATGGGTATCTTTGAGAGTTACATGACCTAGAGATAAGTTTCATAGATGTAACAACTTCGTGTCTGCAAATCTAATCTTCTTGATTAAAAAATGTCATACTTATCCACTGTTTTTTGGGTTTTTTTATATATATAAATGGAAATAGCCAGGTGTATCATGCATAGCAAAATCCTATAATTATGAAAAGCAATAATCTGATATCTGACATTCAAGGAAGTTTTATTTGTTATGCATTCAAAATCACCAAAGGGCATTTACCCTATTTGTTTTTATGTAAACATGTTTTTATCATTTTTTTTAATTGTGTCAAAACATTTGATACTTGCATGAAATTTAGATTCAATTGTAACGGATTTACCAGATACTTTCTTTACTTTTGATTTAATACTCTTATTCAGATTCATGTGCCAAAGGATGTGTATATGTTGAACAACGGAATCCCTATAAAGAAATCCTCATACAAAGAGGGCATGCATTCTGAAACAGAGACTTTTTTCAAATGACTGAGAGAGCATGAAGTGGCAGTTTATTTTGAACATGGTAGTTTATTCACATGTATTTAACAGAGAGGACATGTGACTTATAAAAGTCAATGCTTTAATGTACAACAAGAAGATGAGTGCATGAGTTCTAGACCCAGACATTCTTTAATCTAGTTGTGTTTCGGTTTGAGCAGCTAGTATAATATGATATCATGTGCAGGTTAATTAATTTTTTCCCCAATGTTAGATTTCCAAAGAGTTGTTATGTTGTATTAATGTTATTCCCAGTTGGATATTGCTATCTGATATTGTTGTTCATTGTTAGTAATAATTAAGGATGAGGATTCTGGTTAATAGTTTTAATGGTGTTACATATGGAATAGTGTACTGATTTGTTGTTATAACTTGTTATTATGGTTGATTCCAAAATTGTTTTAAATTATGATGTACATGTATCTTCTTTTTTTTTTGTTGCTTTTATTTATTTATTTATTATTTTATTGAATTCTTGATCATCTTTAACCCATAAATCTGATTGATACCAATTTGTATGTTACTGTGGTTTCATTAATATTCAGTGGTATCAATTTTTGTGGATAAAGTGGACCCTATAAATACAAGATGTGAATTAAAGTTTCTAAGTTTTAAGACAGTTGATCATGTTTACATTTATATATTAGACATTGATAGTTCATAGATTTTGATGCATTGTAATCTGACTATATTCATAATTCAGATCATTTGATCTGCTTACATGGATCATATTTCAGGGATTTGAAGAAACCTGATACTACGAAAGTCAAGTCTGAATGTTCACCCATGTACTGGCAATTTCAAAATATTTATCTACTATGCCTTGGGTTACAAATGGCCAATGCTAAGTAAAATTATGAAATCAATCCAGTGTTTTCATTAAAGAAATCGCAATAAGGTCAATCTGGATTTGGAGAGAGTTTCCATAGACTGTCAGTGCACGAAGGTCTCTTTATTTCACAACCTCTTTGTTGGAGAGAAATCAACCTGTCATTGTACCTAAACCATAATCAATATTTGTTTACTTTTGTTTAATTTTCTCTCATTGCATAGCAAAATAAGTACTTTTGTAGAATTTTACTGCACATGAAAAAGCTGTCAGATCATGATCTTCTATTGGCTTACTTTAGATTCTTGTTAATCTAAGATAGCAGATAAATGGACCTTTTATTATAGTTTAATTAAGTGTGATGTGATTAACTTATTACATTTACCACACATGTTCTTCTTGTTCAAATTTGTTGATATAATTCCTTTGTTGAAAAAATAAAGTTGATTGTTGATTTTCCTAAATATTTTTTCATTGAAAACTCTGTGACTCACCTGGAATCACCTGACTAAAGGTATAAGGTATATTTTATGATTACCTGCTGGTTGTAAGTGATATTTTTGGCCATAAATTAATATTTGGTGAAGAACAAATTCAAATAGTTTAGCTGTAAAATTATAAAAAAAATTCCCTACATCTACAGAGGTCTTCTTCGTAAGGAGGTAAATATAGCCTAAAAATGGCCAGACCACCAGTCCTCTTAACGGCTGAGGAGAGAAGAAATATTTTCCCTGTGTATGTTCCCTCATCGTTCTGATGCTACACACTTACCTGGCCGAGTAGTTAAAGAGAAGTTGCTAATGCCTTGCGGATAAAAACCTTGAAAAAATATCTAATGATGAACATAAAGGTAGCGTCTGAAATCAATATACAGAAACAAACAGGTTTGATAGTACATAGTCAATCCTCAGTATGAGCTTGCGATTTTCTCGAACTTACCTTGAGGCTTTGAAATTAACAACGACCACGCCTGTTTTATGCATCTCTAGAGGAATAATTTCTACCTTAAATGAAATAATATTTATGAAATTGCTTTTGTTGACAAAAAACAATGTTTAAGGCTCTGAAATACGCAGGGATCGCTATACCCTCTATCACTTCGATTTCACCGATAATTTCCCGATTTTATACTTCAGCTATACTCATGCCCCAAAAAACGGGGCCAACTTGATGATAATTCAATTTTTTTATATGTAAATTTGAGCTAAGAGTAAACAAGGGGAAGGGGGCTCATAATGTTACGTGCTCTTATTATTTCAAACACGGACTATAGAATATACAATGTGTGACGCTGCTAGACGTATTTTATCTATGTTGAGGTAATGTACAATTCTTTGATTGATTCTTCGTTCAATCATTGACACTGCGTTCCAACAGTGAGACCCCATGGTGGGTGCAAAGTTCTAGGGTGGACCTTTCACAAATCTTTTTACGAAGAACTTTAGTACTACAATTTGTAATTTTACAATGCATGCATTTTTATAAACTGTTTATCTTTAAATTTTTTAAATCCATGCCCCTATTCCACCCTCAGTTCATAATTTCAGGTGAGCTATATAGACCATAGGCTTGATATTTTTACTAGCATTAAATTGTATAAGTTCTCGTCATCCAAGACAGAGGAGCGTGGTAAAATACAGCCGTCCTATTCCATTCTGATATGCCTTTACAAATTACACACACCTTCACCAAAACGATTTTACGGCTTATTATGAAAATAATTTTGTGATACTAGTACACGGTTTGGATGGCATCCGATGTCGCTTGCTGTGAGTATTTACAGTACAAACCCTACCTCCTCATCCCAACCAACCCGTAAAAACACGTCTTTTGATTATACAAACTGACATTTCTGGTTTACATGGAATTTCATTTTCTTTCACTTACAGTTGAAAACGATGCATTTTTGGGGGGTCGTTTAGAACCACAAGATTGGGTAAAATCTGGTTGAATATCCTATGTATACAGACACATGATCACTACTACACGTTACAGACTTAATGAGTAACGTAGCTTCATAAAACCCATTAGAAAACGAAATTATTCATTTTCGATCTTGCGTTGTCTCATTTTTCGCACATCTTTCAAATTATCAGTTTCCGTCAAAGGAATTAAATTTTAATGTTTCATAGTAGGTTTTAACATAGCCATCTAACGAACACGAAATTGAATGTTAATGGGAATAATAGAGACATTCAAATCCGTTTTAGTAACAGGGTTTGATATTTATCTTCAATTGTATTGACGAAAGCCTAACCCTTTAAAAAAAACGCATTGGAGCTTTTTCTGTACGACAATGAAATGCAAAAGGTTGGTAATATGTTTCCTCTGATTCTGTAACCTAATTGATGAAATTTAATAGAAATTGCAATACCGATGATAATATAAACATTATATTATGCACTAAATTACACAGTTAATTGATTTTTCTCGTAATAAAAATGGCAATCACCCTTTCTTTTAATACATAAGACGGGTTTTATTATGTAGTTAGTATATTTTTTTCCATTACGATAACGGATTAAATATATTGTCATGTACTTGTGGCACGATGTAACGTGTTAACTAATGCCTTTTTATAGTAGAGTATCAATATTGATCCAATTACACGTGCATCATTTGTCACGTGTATTGTACCGGGATAATGGATACTTAGTAAGTCTGGTGACTATTATAAACGTTCTTATTAAGCACAAGAGCTTTAATCATTATTAATTGTGTAATTGATTTTAGATTTTAGACCATGATACTGTTAAACGATGACATTACTGTCTTGTAGTTGAAATACGGTTAAATAAAACAGAATTGTTATTTCTTACGACGCAGTTCTGTACAACAATCCATTAGATTTGCAATTACAAAATGGTGTACTTTGAATGCACCAAATCAATGCAGAAATCATGCAGAGCTTCACAAATATAAAAAATAGAAGTCCATTCTGTTGACGCGGTTTGCGTTTGCTTTTTTACTGATTTGAGTATAATTTAATGCAATATGAGCTGTGCTATTTAGAACTTTATTTTGCTGCAAAAACCTGCTGGTATGATAAGTCTGCATATAGCTTAAACTTTTATGATAAATAAGACTTGAAAAAAACATTATTTTTGTCAGAAGAAAGATTTCTCTTCAAAGGAATATATAGCAGATCAATTTTTGTACAGGACGACAATAATTCAATTTTGCTCCATTTAAGGCTTCTCAACGGCTTTTCCCAAAAATATATGGCAAACAGAAATTTAATATATATTTTTGTCATTTTAGTAGAAAATAACATTTTCGTAAAAAAAAAAATTCAACATGAAAATTGCAGCTCATATTGCTTTAAACGCTATTGCTATCGATCATTGGAGATACAAACAGTTTATTACTGACAATCACAGCATAAGGCAACTCCCTTTTTGTTGTTTTGAATGGAGCCCCAATGGAGATCAAATTTTACGTAAAAGTATTTATCTTTAAAAATCTTTAGCATTTTTCAAAATTTTCTTCTCAAAAACTTCAGGTATAGTGTAGATTCAAGTTTGTTCAAATTATAATCCCCGAAGGTAAGGTAGGCACTTAATTGGGGTCAAATTTTTACCAAGGAATGTATAGTAAAAATTGCAAAAAATCTTCTTCTCAAATACCAATAGGCCAGACAAGCTGTAACTTGTGCGGAGGCATCCTCAGATTGTACAGTTTTAAGTTTATTCATATTATGATCCCAGGGGTAAGGGTTTAAGAATAAAAAAGAAAATTCCTCGAAAATCTTTTTGAAAATCAAATTGCCAGAAATCTGTAACTTGTGTAGAGGCATCCTTAGGTAGCGCTAATACTAGTTGGTTAAAATCATTCTCCCCGAGGGTAGAATGGGGGTGTAATGGACAATGGGCAGGGATGGTGTTAGTGAATTTTAACATAAATTTGATTTATCTCAAAAACTCAAATGTTATAATAAATGTATAATTATATTGTATTATATGCAAGCATCTTTGTTGATTCTCAATTGTTAGACTGTAGCTTCTGGACAATTTTGGGGCCACACAAGGGGTTCAAAGTTTGATGTAGGTTTATATTTATATGAATAGTTGATCTTTTTTTATCTACTACATCTTGATCTTCTTTCAGAACTGCAATACTCAATATGTAATATAAGTATGAAATCATTCAGTTACGAAAGAGGCTAAGTGTTAAGCATGAGATTCTTGAATAATCTGTTCATGCAGAATCTGTTTTACTACAGTGTTCAGATATTTTGTATATGACTCCATTAAATCGATTTTATCACGGCTGTCGTTACTCAGGTAAGCGATGTGGCTCATGGGCCTCTTGTTTATTTTTATCTTTGTTATTTTAATTATCAGTCAAACACCAAAAGTACGAGTTCTCAATTGATTCTGAGACTCCAGCCCCTTCGTTATGATAAAAATCTCAACTATTACCTTACTCAATTTGAAAAAAAAAAAAAAAAAAAAAAAAAAAAAAAAATATATATATATATATATATATATATATATATATATAGATATATATATATATATATATAGATATATATATATATATATATATATAGATATATATATATATATATATATATATATATATATATATATATATATATATATATATATATATATATATATATATATATTGTCATAGAATTTGATAAATTATTTGATATACATGTATTTACTAACACATATGATACATGTAAATATTTTCTTTGAATTTGTTTTCCGGGTTTTTTTTCATGGAATATTTTTTCTTTTTTACTTCCAAACGCCAGCTGTGAATCGTGATTTTTAGTTTGTAAGTCACTACCGGTACACGGATTTGTCGACATCCTTAACCTTTCTCAGAACACTCGAAGTTCAATGGCCGGTTGGAGGAAGTAGAGGATTGAAAATAATTTTACCGATGAGTTTCAAGCAGAACTTACAGCTGATGTATGTGACAGTTTTAGATAATCAAAGATGGCGGCGATGGGAACCTTGTGTATTATATGTTCGAAAGTATAATGCATATATACCGATATATTTTTAATATGAGAAAAAAAACCATAACGTCAGGTGCCTATAAGAAATCGTTATAAATTACATTAACATCACATGATCAAAAAATCTTTTGCGCCGCGTCTTAATACACAGTCTGCACTACATAAATAAAAAAAAAAAACGTGTCAAACGGCGTTAAATAGTTCAACTGTTGCGACGGTGAGGCACACCCGGGATTTGAATTATTATACCAACTGAAGAAAATAAGAGGAAAAACGTCAACATTTTTATTCGTATCAATGTAAAAAAAAAAGAAAGAAAAGGATCATTCTTTGAATTTCATTGGGACATAAATACAGGTAGGTTCGTGACCAACCTGTCAAGTTGTAAACTTTTAATTTTGCAGTTGGGTGGTGGTAAATATAAAATTTACGATGATATTACTGTAGCAGTATATACAAAATTTGCAACAAGACAACTGTGGCAGTAAATACAAAGTTTACTTTACAACAAGACAACTGTGGCAGTAAAAACAAAATTTACAACAAGACAACTGTGGCATTGTAAATACAAAATTTACTTTACAACAAAACAACTGTGGCAGTAAATACAAAATTTACAACAAGACAACTGTGGCAGTAAATACAAAATTTACTTTACAACAAGACAACTGTGGCAGTAAATACAAAATTTACAACAAGACAACTGTGGCAGTAAATACAAAATTTCTTTACAAAAATGCAACTGTGATTTACAACATGACACTTTTTGAGGCGTTACGTGTTTTTATTACTGGACCAATCCGTATTCGTATCTACATGATAATGATGGCATAGCTACCGTGATTTTATAATTATTCGTGGGTATCAATTTTGGTGGATTCAATGACAATCACAGTTTCAAGGATACATAAACTGTGGCCAATAATCCTATCAATACAAAATGTTACTAGAAACTGCACTTCAATGATTGAATATATATTTCTGTGGATCAAAGTAACAACGAAATCCACAAAAATTGGTATTAGTTAAACGAATATTGATGAAAAAATAGTATCACAAAACACACATAATTAGCGCTGCCTATATCGTCCATCCTCTTAATTTTCCTTCCAGTTGCCTTTGGATTTGCTGAGATGGACAGGAGATTTCTTTCATATGAAGTTTTCTTTCTCAATTAGATACTTTGATGAAGCATATACGGCTTTTCACAGGATGAAGCTCTGCCAATGTGAACTGAAAGGTCTGTAAAGGTGACGAATGGGATACATTTTGTAGCTATGCCATTCAGTCACTTTTCAGTTTCCTTTCATTCAGATTGGCAGAGATTCATCCTTTGTATTAGATATATAATAAAAACAATTTTCTAATTCATGTTGAGAAAGAGATCGAGACATGTAATTGTATAATAAGAAATAAAACTTCATGCAATGTTAAGTGAAACACGATAGTAACTATCGTACAATGTTCATTTTGAGGACATATTTATACGCACCCTTTCACATCCATCAATTGACAAGATATCTTGATAATTATAACCCTTTGTGTTGCTTGCATGCCTAACGGTTTACAAAGTGTGACTAATATAAACAAACCGTTGTACATGCTTTGTCAGTCTCCTTGTCGATCACACTCACCGTCAACTAAGCACTGATGTTTTTAACATAGGTGTATTGATTTTATCTTGCAGCATCATTTAAAAGGGCGATGTCGCACGTTTCTACCCGTCTTCTTCAGATCAGGCTTTGAGAATAACATGTACAGAACGTCTTCAATGAATTTATCGGGACCCAGCCTCGCCAATGCCTCGAGCACGCTGTCTTGGTATTTCTATGCAGAGACGGGCATTCTCGGGCTCGGAAGCTTGGTAGGAATCATCGGTAACGCACTGGTCATCAAAACGGCCTGCAGAGTAGAAACCAAATTCGCCCGCCAAATCATGACCTTGTTTTTCACCCTCGCCATAAGTGACGGTATTATCTCCGGGGTTAAGATACCTCTGCTCATCTCGCTCAAATTCAAGACTCCGAGAGACGTCCTTTTGACTCTGCGATACATATTTTTTGGATTAAACGCCATTTCTCAAATAACCCTTTGGAAACACTTTTTTGTTGGGTTTCAACGGTTTATGATTATGTATAGTTTTCCGTATTATCGAAAATACTTCACGTTTTCGACTACGGTTGCCATTGTTGTGTCTTTATGGTTAGTTCTGTGGATGTTGAATATTGTCCTACCAGTTTTGGCAGGTTTGAATGTAACCTTTACTAATATTTACTTTCGGCATTATTTTGACCGTTCTACACTTGAGATTGCATTATATGAAATTATTACTCTCGGGATTATAAGTATACTTCCGGTATGTTGTACAGTATTTTGTCATATTTGGATTGTTTTCAAAATTGTGAAATCTGGTCTCACTCATTTAGAAAACATCGAAGATAGTGCTACTTTTATTAGAATCAATATAACGTCTGTATTACGAACTATGTTGCTGCTTGTTTGCGTTTCGCCATTTTTGATCACTAAAATAATTGATCCAATTCACAAATCCGTCTCGATAACTGGTTTTCTTTGGACGGAGTACTTTTTCTGCGCTCATTCAGTTCTTAGTCCATTTCTAACACTTTGTGACTCAGATTTTAAAGATTCGTCCTCTTTCAAGAAGTCCACACAAAATCGATTAAGATCCGCCGGAAGTCTGCGAAGGAGTCGGAAGTTTGCTGCCAGTATTATCACGTCCGGGGATATGAAGACGGTCAAACATACGGAATGACCGAGACTGCGGACAAAGTCCCGGGAGGGCGCTGAATGCACTGAGTTGGGCTTTGAGTCTTTGAAAAAATATTCCTATCCGAGTTCACGTTCATGTAAAATGCATGAATACGGTCGGCATGGAAAGCTTGGCATGTGTATGTTCCTTAAATCAAAGATAAAATCAAAACTCCATGGTGGACTCTTCTTAAATATATCTTATTATGTATCGTCAATATACTATTGTGCCGTGTTTTTATACTTATGTACGTATGTATTTTGATCGGCGCCTTCATGAAGCAGCCACCCTGTTTACCGACCAGATTGTCATGATGAAACATTCATCATTTATTCATGTAAACGTTGGCATTAGGACCGTTCATCTGTTTATGGGGTTTTTTTGTGAATATCTCATATCTTTGATATCATAACAGTTTTTGGAACATGTAAAATTGGTTTATGTCGTTAAATGAATATGTGAAAATAAATTATGAGGCTTGATTTACTTTTTGTTCTCTTTCTCTAGCATTACAGATACAAAGGATAGAGATAACTACATGTATCAATTAAGTTTAAGTTTGATAGTTTAAATCCACTATATGGATAGTTTACACATGGGGGATATAAGGTTCACTTGAAAAACTAATTTGATTTTTAATGCCAGCAGTAAAAATGTAAAACTAAATTCTAGTCTGGTGCCTTTCTATCTAACTTGACCGATGCTTACTTTATTGTTCTAAGGTGGCAGGGGACAGTTTTTTTGATACAATTCATTGTAGCCAAGGGATGCATGTCTTCGGAACTCTGTAACTAGAATTTCCTCGGTTCCCATTCAACACAAATACCTTTAATTCACTCTTTATAAGGCCAATCACCAATTTCTGAAGAAAATTACTAATCAAAACCTATAAAATCCTCTACATACTGGTTTTTATGAGATTTTGACCCTTTCATATTTTGCTAATTTTTCATGATTTTTCAGCTTTTTAGACCACCCCAGCTAATTCCCTGCAGAGGGTTGACCTTCCGTACCGCGTGCATGTTGCACTATCACATGTCAGAAACTTACCGGTGTATAGTTTACAATGTCCCATCCACCTACTTTTCGTGTTATTTTACCTCCCGTCTGTAGCTTGCAATTTCACTGTGTAAAGTCAGCACAACAGTCATAGCCGCAGGTTTCGCATTTTACTTCTGATTCTCATGTACCTAACATAAGGGGCCTACATATTGCATATCAATTTCAACAAGAGACACCCCTCTAACTAATGATAATCATTTAAAATCATTTCATGAATTTTAGCAACACTCATAAGCCTTCAAGTACAGCAACTCCACTTGCGTCGGAAGCAAATATTGAAAGTGGGGGGGCTAGACTAATCCTTAGTAATATTGAGAAAAAAGTAATTCCCAAAATCATGGAAATCCTAATCCGTGGGGGGGGGGGGGGGGGGGGGGGGGGGGAGTATACCTATACTTCCAATTGAAAAAAAAACTTACTTATCCTAATTTTTTTTCTCCAAAATCAGGAAATTCCTACTGAATCCAACTTCTCAATCTTTCAAGGTAAATTTAGGAACAATAATCTTTCCTGCGAGAAACAGTGGGGGGGGGGGGGGGGCTGAACCCTCTATCGTGCTTTGTTTCTAATGGTTAGGTATAACTTTGCAAAAAAAGTGGGGGGGGGGGCTAAGCCCCCCCTAGCCCCCCCCGGTTCCGACGCCTATGAACTCTCAATCAAGTTTACAAAAATATTGACCGGGTACTTTATTCGAAACTGTCCCTTGCTACCTAAGGACTTTTTGCAGCAAACTTCTTTTCTAATATAATAATTAAACACAGGGGCTTGGTTGTTGGATAGTGAATTTCCTAATTATTTGTTCCTGAAGAAAACATTGATTAAAATTGGTAATCTTATGCGTATTACTGTGTATTGCAATAAATAAATTCACTGAACCCCCCCCCCTTTCAGTCATGTTAAAAAAGTGTATTCAATGTACATTAAAAAAAAAGTAAAGGGACGACACTCGCCATCTTGGATTTATAGGGGGTCCTCGTTTCAAGCTATGTTTTAAACAAGTTCTTCCGTTTCTCCAACGATTTCTGATGAGATCTAGGTTGGAAAATGTTTAAATGACTTATTCCTATCGTCTGACTACATCTGCATGCTGCATAATAAACACATCGTTCCGAAATGTACTAGATACTTGCCAAACTTATCGAAAGCTTTTGAGTGACGTAAATTCATTATATAATCACTGAGATGTTCCGAAAATGTAAGATAAATCTAGAGAGAGCAAAAATTCCGCGAAAAGATATTCCTCTTGGTTTATCCAATGCTTTCGGATCTCCTCAGTGATTACATGGAGAGTTTGCATCAACTTCCGTTGCTTTCGATAAGTTTGGCAAGTATCTAGTACATTTCGGAACGATGTGTTTATTATGCAGCGTACAGATGTAGTCAGACGATAGGAATAAGTCATTTGAATATTTTCCAACCTAGATCTCGTCAGAAATCGTTGGAGAAATGGAAGAACTTGTTTAAAACATAGCTTGAAACCACAGGGGCTCGTCACGAATTTTTTTTTCTCAACCTTTTATATCTACCACCTCTATACAATAAAATGTATTTTATTGTATAGAGGTGGAAGATATAAAAGGTTGGAAAAACTTCGTGACGAGCCCCTGTGTTGAAACGAGGACCCCCTATAAATCCAAGATGGCGAGTGTCGTCCCCTTACTTTTTTTTAATGTACATTGAATACACTTTTTTAACATGACTGAAACGGGGGGTTTCAGTGAATTTATTTATTGCAATACACAGAAATACGCATAAGATTACCAATTTTAATCAATTTTTTCTTCGGAAACAAATAATTAGGAAATTCACTATCCAACAACCAAGCCCCTGTGTAATTAAAGACAGGAATCGGGATCACTCCTCGCTGTTGAATCTTTGTAAGATTTAGATTATCACTCGGATAACTTATACTAATCTATTCTTATATTTTTATAAATTAACATGAATTTTAAAAGAATTGATATAAAACACATAACACAACGATAGAATAAACTCTAACAAAAGTGCCCACTTAAAAAAAAAAGCCTGCAGTTTTGTAAAAATTCATATACAAGCATGATACACCATTGCCTTTAGTCTGTCTCAAGTTATTGCTTCCGTCACTTTTCATACCTGTCCACGAAGTTAAATTCATATCCATAAATAGGAAGAAATCCAAGAATTTTAATGGAAAAACCATACGTTTATAACCGGAGAAATTTAAATAAATAAAAAAAACCCATCTTACGAAGACTCAAAATGGGAAATGTTTATCTTTTTTTTCCAGTCGCAAGTATTCGGGACAACTTGAATATTTTTTTTAACGTTATCGCCCAGAGTACTAAATGCTGTTTGCAATGCAAAATCCCCGTATACTAGTATACTTTCTATTTTTAGTAGTGTATTGAAAGCAGTATAAGGGGGTTTCAGAACAGATAGTCTGGAGATTTTTCATTCTAGTAAATGAATGTACATATGGGTTGGGCACAAAGATTTTGGACAGTTTTATTGGGATTTATATTTTACATTTTCTAAACTAAAAGTTTCTGAATGCTCTTTTTTTATTCTTAAAAAGCATTTTTTTCCCGAAGTGAAATATGCTAAAAAAACTTGTCATTAATTTATATTCAACATATTGCCATTTGAAGGACTTTTTAAACTTGCGAATAAAGTAAAATAAATCATGAATATCATACGATTTTGTGATCCGTATTTGAATACCTTGAGATGTATTATTCATTAACAAAATTCAGAGTCTTCACTAGTTAATTTGTTTTTTGTGACGTGGGCTATCCCATTTTCCCAATATGTCCAACCATGTTTGATTTTGCATGCAGATACAGCTTTTCATTTCGTGTAAATGTTGACAAGGTATGTTTAATTTCAATATCATAACTGAAAATCAGTATTTTGTGACAAGACATTCTGTGGATTGGTTGACTGATTAGTACAATCATGTAAATCTAGTTGCAGATCTGTAGCTCCAGGTCTAAAAAAAATGGATGGAAGACCTGGGAGCTACTGTTCAATACGTGTTAATAAGTTACAATTTAAGCCATGATGATAAAATTTCAAAATTTGTGTATGAGGAAATTCGAGGAAACTCGGTATTTTGGGTAATTTTCATTTCATATCTGTCTTTTACTAAAATACACATTACACATTATACATTTCTTTACAGTCATTGTGTGATTTTAGAGAGATTATTGTTTTGGAGTATCTTAACTTGAAGTCCTTATTATAAACTTATCATAAACTCTGCCATCATTCATTGTTGAAATAAGTCCTGAATATTAAAGGCAATTTGATTTGCTTTGAAAAAAGTGTGAAAATCATGAAAAGAAAGGTAAGTAGCACCTGTATTACATACTCTCTAATGTATCTTATCCCATTATCAACATATTTTTTTTCTATAATATAAAAAGTGTTTCCTTGTTAATTGTAATGTTTGGATTTTACTATAAGTGGACATTTTATGTTTTTACATTGTATTGTCCTTACAAACCTGTGTCCAATTTTGAAGGATATCCTTCCAAAATTCTTTTCTTCTTTTATCTTTTAGAATTTTGACAATTTTGTTTGGTTTGAAATTTCTTAATTCTTGCGATTTTTTATTAGACCATTTTCAATTTCTAGCTTGGATAATTGTTTATTGACAAAATTGCGTAATTCTAGATTACAAAAATCTCTTGTTGGTTTTTCTTCAATTCATTGCGCCCTTGATCTTATATATATAGTTTCCCTTGAGTTTATGTGCTCTTAAGATTTCAAATTCTACGTGCTGATCAGCCAGCATGCATTTGTTTGCTCGACTCGACTAAATTTGGTTCTAAGTTTTTTCATCATATCATCAAGTTTTTTTCTTCTTCATTTAATTTTGTTTTTATGTGCTAAAAGAGATAGATTTCCCCCTTATTTCCATTCATAGTGTATCAAAAAATAGGCTCTCATATAATGTTCGGGGTCTTTAATATTTTGGATTGTATCAATGTTACAAACAAGAACAGAATATTGGGGTTTTTTTGTATCAATAATCTGTGTCTGCATTGTTTGTATATACATGTACATGTATTCTTTATCAGATGGAAGAGAATTGTTAACCTTCCAACATCCTCTGCCCTGTACAAAGTCTGTAGATTTTATATGTAATACTACCGGGAAGATAGCCGTTTTTATATTCAATAGTTTGTATGAAGGGAGATAATTCACTTTGATACATGTGAAAAAAATCTAGTCTTGCTTATTTGATTGGATTTTCCCCTCCAAGTAAATCTTTTTAATTGTGGTTTTGTACATCTACATATATCACTCGAATTTAGGGATTTCATTTGATGAATTAATGTAGACCAAGCTTTTGGATTATTTTAAAAGTTTTTATAATTCATAGAATCGAAGTTTTTATCCATAGCAATATTGAAGTCACCATCCATAATAATATAGTGGTTATTTGAAGCTGTTTCAATTTTTTCCTTATATCTTTATAAAATTGTGGATTTCCTTCATTTGGTCGATATACATTTACTTGGAAGTAATATTTTCATTGTCTATAGTTACATCTAACATAACACTGTCACAATTAGTGTCTGAAAATGCGTCATTAACTTTAAATTCAAAGTTGGTTTTAACAAATGGCCACTCCACGGGTATTTGATCTATATGAACTAAAGTAAGCTTCAAAACCCCATGGTGTTTGTATCATTTTCTCATCCTCTTGTACAAAATGTGTATCTTGCAGGGAAAAATGTTATAGTTTTTGTTATGAAGGTAGCTAAACACATCTTTCTTTTTACTGCAGGCAGTTAATACATGTCATTAGAATTTTTAGATAATTCATACTTTTATTATCCATTGTCAAACTTCTGACTTGTGTTGTTTTCTCAGCAATCATCATAAACAGAAAAAAGAGTCTTGGATATTAATGGGGGATTTTGGTATTAATTCTAATGTTAGGATATCCTAGGTGTTAGGTTATATACTCATTACACTATAGCTTAGACATTTTTTTAAAAATTAAATGGATATAGTAAGACTTGATTTCTGAAGTCAGTATTTCTTAGTTTTCAAGCAACTATTCTCAATTATCATATAAATTTACACATACAATAATTTACCAACAATGGTAGAAAACAAAGTTTCCCAATGAATATCAGTTAAATTTTGTTTCGAAAGTGTTGGATATTTATTTCGATAAAAAAAACCATATGAAATTGAAAGGTTTAACAGATTTTGTGTTATTCTGTCTAACTGACTATTTATTGGTCAGTTCTGGGTGCCATGGCAACGGCCTTCCAAAAATATTCCTTTTTTTAAAGTATTCTTAAGGACATTTGTTACAGCAATGGGCAAGGAAATAATTTATGCATTCATGATATCGAAGAAATTAAAATCTCTATCTTCACAAGATGATTGCCAGTTTATATATGCTTATGCTATTCCGATTGCATGGATTAAACTGTGAACAATTTATATAACTTAAAAACATACAAATAATCTAATCACTTCAGACAGCTACACCTTGATTAAACTTATCCTTTTGTCTATGTTTGAAAATAATAATAAATTGAGACGCCACTGCCATCAAATTAAAAAAAAACCCAACAAAAACAAACAGATAACCAAAATTAAATAAATAATCATTAAGCACAAAGATCATATTAAGAAAATCTTTTTAAGTAATAGCTGCTCCTTTTCTAGTTTGTAGTTCTATTCGATTCTATACAAGTTGTCCCTTTAATAAGCATCTTTCATGAATTCATAATAATAATTTTTATGAGGTATCTTATTATATTAAATATTGCCATGTACCGATATTTGAAAAGGAAAGAAGAGAGCTGTTGTCCTCTTTGACTGTACCTGTTAATATTTTCAAAGGCCTGTCAACAGAGTAAAAAATCGTATTTTTCTGTAGAATTTCCATTACCGTAATCCGGAGTTCTTATTTTACAAATACATTCCGCGAAAATAAATGATGATGGGGTATTCCTATTGACCCTATATAATACCGGGTAGTTTAACGCTCTGCCACCTAGGGTATACGGTTTCGTGGGATTGTTTTAGGATGATGGCCTCCACATTACCACCCCACGACTCGAGGACATGAATCACCGTGTGTTTGCGTACAGAGGATCAAATAATCTCAAAGTAAACGCCTTACCTCAATAGTCATACTCAGAAAATGCACAAATCAAAGCATTTAGCTACAAAATGGGCAAATTCCATCGCTTATACATATCAGCGATATAAATGATAACGGACAATTGTTTAAGTTATGCATTTCATCCGCTATATTCAATATCAATTTTTTAGGAGATGTATGAAACAAAATTTCATGACCCCAATTAAATGGGAAAAAATGCAGATAAGTGAATTAAGTCTTTCTGTTGGTCCGTCTGCATGTCCGTCTGTCTGCATGTCTGTCTGTCTGTCTCTCTCTCTCTCTCTCTCTCTCTCTCTCTCTCTCTCTCTCTCTCTCTCTCTCTCTCTCTCTCTCTCTCTCTCTCTCTCAACAGGATGAAGGCCTAGACGTACTTGAACACATTTATGAATTCCAAACCGATGCTTTAAATTAAAATAATAATCAAAACGACAGCGTCATTTCTAAATGAAAACTCATATAAAACAAAAGAGTGTTGATCTCTGAAGCGGGCGATATCGGTATGTTCCCATATCTAGCTCGAACATCTGCAAAATGCAAAAGTGAAAAACGATTGATTTTACTTAACCTTTCATAAAAATAAGTTTTTTAATAGAAAACAGAAAACATCATAATTAATACCTTTCCTTTTTTCTGATCTCAGAGTAACGGCCGAGTGTTGACAGAGGGATTTTTATAAATATTTACAGGTGCTTTTAGGCAATTCAGTCCTCAGAAGAATCCCATATAATCCCAAATGATGACAAAATATTGGCCATTATAATTCCACTAATATTAAATCTCTACGTCTAGGGTTTCTGATAGACCTCCTAGACGCTTGTTCTGCAAAGCGATTCTAAGTGGGGATCATCTACCGTCTTATTCGACGGATGTGTAAGTTTTTCGGGCTATTTCTCGTCTTTTTCTTTAAATATTTATAATTTTGTGCAGAATATTAATAATGATTGAACCATAACGATGAAACAGCGAAAGGAGACCGGAGGGTCAACAAATTATTTATCAGATCTGCCTTAAACTATTAAAAATAATATTTTTGGCCATAATAAGTAAAGAAAAATCCATTAATTTGGATTGAAAGTTTCCTATTCATTTTCCTAGCATATCTTCATTGAGAGCTCTTCATTTAAAGGAGATAAATATGGCTTTAAAATGGCCACGACCATTCAGTCCTCTTAAAATGTAGGAAATAATCTTTCCATCTATTTATTTGATTAAGTCTATTTAAAATATATTAATCTACACTTGGATAATAACCGGCTGAATTTTTTTTGTTCGATTCCTTTGGTTATTCCATGCTTCATCAACACCATAACTGTACAAATAAAAACAATTAAATGCAGAAGTGGTCATCCATATCGCACATTGCTCCACGCCTATTTTGTGTTCTGTATAAATCAGATCTCGCATTTATCTGGAGTTTGTTGAGCTTCCATTAGTCCCGTCACAATTAACAGCTTCACAACTCTAATTGACGCTTCCGCGATTATTTGCCTACTCAATGTAATTAGAGTTGTTGATTAACAAAATAAAAATCAACGAATAGTTCATGTAATCTGCATCTGGTTAAAGTAAGATGAAAGCCACAGCCTTCTAAATGTCGTAATCATGTGATAACAGGCCCGGGGTGAATGGAAGTTCCGCACAAATACTCGTAAAAAAACATGGAATATCTGTTGGGAAGCTTCGCTTCTGTTAAAGTGACAAAGGTCAGAAAACGACATCATTAAAACTAATTTATGAACCTTTTAATGATAAATTATGAAGAGGTTTTGTTTTAAACGAAAGAAAAGTTAAGTTGTTACAGGTCACTTCGCACTGCTTTATCCTACTCACAGATAATTCATATCTTAATTTGAAGAAAAAACTATCGGAATTTTGAAGGTATTACACGGGCAAATTCGGATAATTTTGAAGTATAAGTATGAATATAAAGGATATTTTCGATGTGGGTTTTAACATATTTTATTGTATATCACAATCCTAATTAATTATGTAAACTGAATTGAATGGCAAAGGACACAAATATATGATATTGCATGTATTTAATCTAGTTAGGAGCTAATGAAATCAAAGTACAGAATGTACTCATGGTAGATGAAATTTTATATCAATCAAATAAAAAAACAACACATTAACTATCGAAATATTTTACTTCTTTTTATTTTGTAATTATCATATGTGCATTTGAAATTTGTAACAAATATTGAATTTATGCGGTAGCCCCTCGAATCATGAAAATGTACTCCTTCAACCAGTCCCCAGCGTGATATTTTAAGGTTAAAAATACGCTTTACGTTAATTTTAACTTTAATACATTTGACGCAAAATACATAATAAAATACATGTACGTCAGTATTTTCATATATGTTCAACATATTTTCTACACACTCTAAATTCATGAACAGAAAATTCTAAAGTGTTAATTTTATCGGCGGATAAAGATGGAAAAGGATTACTCGAATGTGTATATCAACGCACACAAAACTCTATTGGTACAATTCAGCAAGATCACTGCGCTCGGATTGTGTGACGAGCATCAGCATTGAACATCAGCAGTCCGATTTTTCCATAGACCTGGAATTTTTTTTTAGACTTGATTCATCCTGATATGCCAAAATTAGAGTATTATTATTTTGTGCACTCTTGAAATGAAAGAATACTAAGGAGTCTACTTGTTGACCAAAATTCATAGATGGATTACAGACAGCAGGTTTGATAGACACCATAAGGGTTGGGTAATTCTACAGCCACAGTTCCAAAAGCTCAATATAACTTTCACTCAAAATTACGCTTTGAACTGTAATAATGCACAACCTTCGGATTTGCGAAGGTGGGGTTACTTTTTTTTATGGGGAAACTACCAAATTACGACAAAACTTTACAGATATTATCAATTTCTGTACCCTAATGTACAGTCCTTTTATAGATAACATACATGCAATGCTATATATATAAATCAATCGTCCCTTTGTTTTACGTCGAGAGCTCTAACTATATTTATTTTACTTTTATTTTTTTTAAAATTATTTTTATTCATGCTCTATAGATAAAATTTGTATTGTAAACAAAGGTCAATGAATTTCTGATTTTCTTTCGTTTATATGTATGACTGTGTTTTAACAAAAACAAAGCATTGTCGTTGGTAGTGTTATATAATCTCAACCATATATTGGATTTTATTATCCTGCTTCTACCATATGAACAAAACATTAAGCTTGATTTACAAATTTTCTAAAAATAATTAATATCCTACTTGGATGCCACATGTTTATTAATTAATGATTATTACAAATCTCAAACCAGGATTGGTCCTGATTGAAATCACAATGTATTAATATTGTAAATAATCATATTTTGTAATTGATGAATAAATCAAAGCAATGTACGTTTATGTATTATTATTATTATATAAAATTGTGTGCATTGTTCTTAATATTGTGTGTACTATACTTACAAATGTGTGTATTATACTTGATATTGTATGTCTTATACTTAATATTGTATATATTTTATCAAACATTGTGTGTATTACATGTATACTTAATATTTTGGCGTTCACCATTTTTACTTAATATTGCGTGTATTTTACTTTAAAAATGTTTGCCTTACATTTGATATTGCATGTTATGTATAATACTTAATGTTGTGTGAATATGAATGCTGTCAATCGTGATACAGAAATAGACTCCAAGATCGTCCAGGTCTCGACACAACTGTAATGGTCGCATTTAGAGTGTCATTGATAAAAATGAATTCTGAAAATAAAATCGACAAAGTGCCTATTACACAAGCAGTAGGGCCCGTTATCTGATCCCAGATACTCCTCTCTGATCCTTCGTGCCGTAGAGTTCGGGATTCGTCGCTAAAAGGTTGGCACCGCCGATTGACCCCCCACTTCAGGAGATGATAATCTTTTGACATTGAGACACGGCACTCGCCATTTGGAATTGACTCGTTTAGACTTTTATCAAAGTGACACATGTACATACAACAAACCCTTAGTATCTTCACCCCTCCGATATTTGATAACCATCAAGAGTTTACTTCGAGTCTTGCTTTTTTAAAACCGGAAAACGGACGGCTGTGCTAATTTGCAAACAACACTTAGACGAGAGGGATTGACTGTTTGTCGAGATCCATTCATTATTGCAAGTTAGAAATATATACAAGGAAATTCTGTAAATTGTTTCCAAGATAAACTGTTTATATCA
Source organism: Magallana gigas (assembly GCF_963853765.1). Lineage (NCBI taxonomy): Eukaryota > Metazoa > Mollusca > Bivalvia > Ostreida > Ostreidae > Magallana > Magallana gigas. The sequence goes on along the minus strand of NC_088860.1, from coordinate 9,611,807 downwards.
CACGCTGTGTCTGTTGTGGTACAAACTCTTTACACTGTAAACAAATTAACCCCGAAAGGATTAGGACTTTAATCAACACTTACTAATCCATTACCGTTTCTACTTGTAAATTATACGCTCACTTTATTAAATACCAGCCTGTCTGCAGATTAACTTTCATCCCGCGGTCTTCAAATGGTTTATATTTATTTGAGTTTTTGACCAGAAGGGAAATGCAGAGCAGTTTCGATCCCGCTAAGTCTGGAAAGAGAAAAAAAAATGTTCCGTATCATGACGTTTTTGAAACTTTTTCACTCTTCTGGATTTTTGATTATTTTCCATCTTATCTCTCACATTGTATAAAAGCCTTTTAGTGAAGCATGGAACCAATCCGGTCCGAGATAAACTAGAGGGGGCGTGGTGAATGTCACATGCAGAAAATAAATATCCAATACACAATGTGCTCTTAAAATATTGTGGGACATTATGTTATGATTTCAGCAGACTTTTGTGAAACTAACACCAAGGTCAGACAATTTTCGGGAAAATATAAAATTCCAAAGATGCAAGGACACCATAATACACCTTTTACGATTGAGAATATTCTAAACGGACGAGTATTTAAAAAGAGCGAAAACGGGAAAATTAAAAGTGAGGAAACTTATCCGGGTGACGAGGTGAGACCAGGGACTGGACCGGGGTGTCCTGAGACTGATGACGTGGACGTGGAGGGGTCAGACTCTGAATCGGAAGTGTTCTGTACCCCGGGGTCACTCACATTGTCAGACACAGATACTGACCGGGTACCCAGAGAAACAGAATCTGGTCATAATGAACAACTGATGAGTAAGTGTAAAAAATTAATGGGATTAAAAACAGTTGTATTGTAATTTAATTATATAAAAAAATTTAAAAATCCAAATGTATGTTTATTTTGTTGACCTTTTAACTAGGCTAATTAGCTAACAGATCTACATAAAAATTTTAGAGCTTATTTTTATAAAGCCATAACTATGATTTAGTAAAGAAAACTCAAAACATTTTAGCTTTACAATTTGATATTTTTCTATATTCTTATGCACCCAGCCCTCTTAATTCCAACATATTTTATATTTAAATGAAATAAGGAACTTTATTATGTTTCCTATTGCTATCTAAATGATCAAATCAAATTAACCTTAATACTATTTTGAGAAAGTTATCTAATTTTTTTTCATCAGATTGTGATGAAAAAGAACAAGACAGTTCACTCGTGAAACAAGTTATACCATGCAAGCCCCGGAAGAAACGGTCAAGAGCTGCTTTCTCACATGCGCAAGTTTTCGAGTTGGAGCGCCGCTTCCGGCACCAGCGCTATTTGTCCGGACCAGAAAGGGCCGATCTGGCCAACGCCCTGAAACTGACAGAAACACAGATAAAAATCTGGTTCCAAAACAGACGTTACAAAACAAAGCGGAGACAAATTCAAGAACAGTCGTGTTTAAACGCTGCCAAAAAGGCGGATGTGACTTTACTAATAAAGGACGGAAAACGGGTCCATGCTTCTCCGGATGCTCAGCAGAGATCTTTGATGTTTCCGTCACTTCCGCTAGGAGGTCCGCTAGATTATCGTTATTTTTACTTTGTGCAATAATTTTACTCAAGTTAACTTTTTGTTGGATGCTTATTCTGTGAATGTAGACTATATTCACGTACGGATGTCCGAACTGTGAGAAGTGACATTTGCATTCTTGGCAATTAGCTTTCAAAAAAATTCAATGTGTATTGGAATTTTTGTTCAACGTTGGTAGCTTCTCATTTCTCACAATAAAGTACTGTCTGGGTCTTTGAATGCGGTTCCGGAAATGAAACACGTATTTCATTGAGGCTCAGAAAAGACTTCTTAATTCCGTAATAAGTTAAGTGAAGTCTCGGAAATTAAATTAGAGCCACACGAAATGTCCGTACATTGTTATACTTTGTTACCTTTATGATTCTCGATAAAAATTAAGACCCTGAATTAATTTACGAGAACATTTGGAGAATGCATAAGAAAAAATTACACAGGATTTGCAAACCTGTTAAGAAATCAGAAGAAATCAGAAGAAAAAAAAAGCCGATATGGATTTAATCAAGAGTCCATGGCGATTTTATTCATTCAATACTTGCCATGCCTATATATCCATCTCGGGGACACGTGATATGTGCCTGTTAAGGTGTGTTCCTATCAATAAATATAATTATAAATGAGAAAGACAAATAGTATTTCTTTTTTATTGCGTTATTTTATTCATTCATTAAGCCTTTAGTTTGCAGAAAATGCGTATGGTATGAAAAATTACGTATACAGATTGCAAATTATGAGAATTGATAGATTTATGTCCTTGTCTGTAATAAAGAAAATCGAAAACCTGCAAGATGCATACTTATGTTTTCCTCACCTTGTCTTTATAATAGCAATATTTCATTTCCTCGCCAGATGTTTTTAAGCTTGTCTGGGGTCTTTTTTTTTCTCTTTTCCTATGAAGAATCAAATGTAGGGTTTTTTTGATGAACAAGGGATGTATAGCAAACCAAATTTAACTACACATGTAGTTACAGATTTTTTTTGAAATAATACTATTCATTTTTTAAGCCATAGATTAAAATAACAAACGGTACAAAACCGTAATGAAATAAATATTTTTGTTATGGAAATGAATAATATATGTGTTGTAATTTTTGGAAATTCAAAATTATTATAACTTTAAAAAAGAGAATAATCAACTCATCAACCATGCATATTTATTAAATAGAAAAAATGTATTAAAGCCCTAGTATATGGTAAATAAGTCTGTGTTGATTTCAACCCACGGTCCTTTTATTGCGAAGATGAAAAAGGAATTTATTATAATTAATCCCTTACAACAGAGAAAAAAACTGCTTTGTACAGAATCGGGTTTTGCTAAAAAAAAATATTTGATTGTCTGTCTCGTGGAGTACCAAATCTTTTTCTTAAAAATGTGGTCAACTCATTTTCATTTTGTTAAATTCTAAAATTTTGGATTTTTTAAATCTTAATTTTCTACTATCAAATCTTGTACATTATCAGTTGAGAATATGTTTGTGCTGTTTTCTTTTTAGTCTGAAATCTAATATTTAAAAAAAAATGTTTTAGAACCACTCTTTTGTTTATTCAACTTAATTTAATTTTACAAATTAAAATAAAATCACCGATTTAATTTTTTAATAGAAATACAATACACGTATGGATTATTGTTATACCATACAAGATGTTGAATAATACAAGCGATATATACTAAAATTCAGTCTATCTATTCCCCTTACCAGTTGAACAAGTAGAAACCAAAAAATGAGCGAGTAGTACTTTTATCTTGAAGGTACCCAGCCATGAAAGAATCATGAGAATGCTGCAACATGCTAACATATTTGCTTATCTCAATGAAGTTTGTTAAACAAAGAGCAATATGAAGTCTGATATAAAACTCCTTCAGATAAGGGTATCCAAAGTCATTTTGTCAGCGACAACAAGAGCTCTATTTTCTCCGTAACGTCACAGTCATGCCTTCCAGTTCCCAGCAGTTATCACCTATTAATTATTGATGTTAAACATATTGGCCACAAAGTGGCTCTTCGAAAAGGCACAGCTTGATTGATGGCATGTCGTAAAAATACTTGCATCCGTAAAGGAGGGTCATTATTGTAAAGTATGATGAAACAGGTTCGAGCTCGCATGAATATTTCTAAAATTTTCGTTTCCTAGAAACTTCCCTTGTCGCTAATATCCTTTTACCAGCATGAGTCTCTTGCCAAATGCATCATTTGAGCAGGAGGGTAAACAAAGTTTGGTTTGGTCACAGAGATAAAATTACAGGTGATATTAGAAACACATACTTTTAGGTGTCATTCAGTACTTAAACAGTAAAGTGCATATTTTTTCTAGCCATATTATTACTCAGAATCAGTTTCGACTTTTGATGCCAACATGTACCTAATTATTTGTGTCTTCCCGTCTGCTTTTCTTACCATCTACAACTGTGTATTTAGAACAGCATTTGATCACTTTAGATGTGTAGTTCCAAGCGTTTCAGGTGGCCCAAAACACCCAACTCGTATTTGGAAAATATCTCTTATGAAACATGATGTCGCAATACCTACAGTGTATTGTTTATAATTAATTATCTTGACTGCTATAGATAAGTTTAACTTGATAAAGTCTAAACTTTTAATGTAACAATATTATATGATATTTTTTTCAGATAGACCGAAAAAAGGTGTTTTCGTTGCAAGCATTCTAATTTTTTATTAACAGAAATCTTCCTAGATCTGAGTGTTATCATTATTTGTTAATATTTTTCAATAAAAGATGCGACAAAAATTAAAACATGATACTTATATAAGAAAAATGTCAAACTTTTTTAAAAATAAAATTTCATTTCGTTTTTGGTGTAGCATCGACTTCGGACAGTGGTTTCTTATTCATGCTAGTTACTAAGTTGCACAGGAGTGTATTTTAAAAGCCCTCAATTAAGTTCTGATATCACTGTCTGTATGATACTGTAGGCCGAAAATCTAACAGTACATGTAAGTATTTATAGATAAAATTAGGTCTCGATCCTTAAGTCTGACCCCTCTATGACCCACATGTGATATGATACTAAAAATATTAAAGCATTAGTCGAAGAATCCCTCTGTTTATATGAATTTATACATTTATCAAAGTTTTTTAAAAATTGTGATATCTGGGGAAAAACCCCATTTAGCTTTAATAACCGTAATATTTTTCTTTCACATTTTTCTGTAATTTCTCTGTTAAAGCCCACCTAAGCTGAAAGTTCAAGTGATCTTTTCTGATCACTTTTTGTCCGGCGTCCGTCTTTCTGTCTGTCCGTCTGTAAACTTTTAACATTTTTGACTTCTTCTCTAGAACCACTGGGCCAATTTCAACCAAACTTGGCTCATAGCACTATCAAATAAAGGGAATTCACGTGTGCTAAAACTTAAAACGAGGACAATGTCTTTTTTTAAAGGGAGATAATTAAGAATTATTCAAAATTCGTTGGTATTATTTCAAAAATCTTCTTCTTAAAAACCAATTGACCAGAAAAGCTGTTACTTGTGTGGAAGCATTCTCAGGTAGTGTAGATTCAAATTTGTTCAATACATGATCCCCGGGAGTAGGGTGGGTCTACAATGGGGTCGATTTTTTTTTTTACATAGGAATACATAGAGATAATAATTTTTAAATCTTCCTCTCAAAAACCACATAAAAACAGATACATGTAATGTTACTTGTGTGGAAGCATCCTCAGATATGTAAATTCAGTTTTGATCAAATCATGACCCCTAGGGTAGGGTGGGGCCACAATAGAGGGGGTCTTATTTTTACAGAGGAATTTATAGGAAAAAAACATTTAAAATCTTCCTCCCAAAAACCATGCCATCCGGTCATAAAAGCTGTACCTTGTGTGGAAACACCCTCAGATAGGATTCAATTTTGTTCAAATCATGATCAACAGGGGTAAAGTGGGGACACAATGAGAGGGTCAATTTTGTTATGACTTATGTGATTATGTGTCATTACTTACGTAATGTATAGAGCAGGTCGTTCTATGGGCTTTAATAACAATAAAATAATAGAAAATGAGTATCGAAATATCTCTCAAATATATTACATGTATGTGATATCTAAAAAATATATACACAATTTCTTAAATATTTTTCCACTACAAATTCAATTCAGCAGAGAAAATTATAGTTTTGGTAGGCTGGTACATCAATAACCTTTTGCATTTATGACTTGGATATTCATCAAAATACATTGTCGGTTTTGCAAAACGTATGTACATATATAGCCCCTCTTAGTAATGTTGGACCCCTTAAAATACCTCGTATAATAAAACTATACTTTTCCCCATACCTTATGATCAATTTTACAAATTATGAATTCCATTTTTCGCTCAAGATTTTTATAGTGTTCTATTTAAAATCAAACCCCCATTCTCTTGTGACCCATATCTGACTGATGGGGTTGGAATACATATGCATAAGCAATTTTTTTATATTATTCTTCCTGAGAAGTTACAAAATGCTAACTTGACAAAAATACATTATAAAGGATCAAACAAATAACTTTTGATCAGTTCGCTCCAGCTCTGGATCAGATGAAAAAAATATCAATGTTCTCTTAATTTGATAGAGCCTTCATTAAAAGTTGGACTGATATTAATAGCTATTTTGTTTAAGAAGATTATTTGATATATTTCAGTGCAGGGAGCAAAGTTTGTGGTGAGCCGTGAAGAAAACTGGAAGAGTTATCGATCCTGACACGTGCTTTGTCAGAAGTCTTCGACAGGCGCGGATCCAATTTTTTTCCCCTCAAGATCAGGGTCTACACCCCCCCCCCCCCCCTTCCCCCCTCAAACCGGAAAAATTATCTTTCCCTAGATTTACAAATGAGAGAGAGAGAGAGAGAGAAAGAGAGAGAGAGAGAGAGAGAGAGAGAGAGAGAGAGAGAGCTTTTTTTTAATTGTAATTAAATTTATTTAGAGACCTAAATGAATCAACTAACTAAATGGGCCCACGTTTCTAAAGTGGTCTATTCGGTCTAATAGATGTATAGGGCAGAAAAGGGTGACCACAATCCTCATAGAGAATAAGGCATGTAGTTAATCCACAACGAATCGATCATGAATAGGATGTTTTAGTTTTCATGGTTTACATTATATTTCATGTGCATCGTTAGACCTCTTACCTCCCTTTGGACACAAACACTTTCAATGAAGAATTATATGTAGTTTGTATACTTACGTGCTTTAAATCACATACAATCAAGCCACTGGGTTCTGGTGAATAAGAATTCAAATTTTAGATAAATATATCAGAGATGAATACTTTAAAAAGATAGGATGCTCATAAATTTCATAAAGATTATGTCACCTATTCCAAATTCTCAACCAAGAAGGAATTTTCCTTTTGACTTATTGATAAGTATAACACAATGAATAACATTATCTAAAATATCATTACTGTATATCATTAAAAAAAATATCCGATCCTTTTTAAAAATAGTGTTTTATACACTTTATCACAAAAAGATGGGGGAAAACAAGTTCAGTTACATGAAGTACCTAATAAATATTTTGCTTTAAAATAACAACTTCTTGTTGATATTTTAAACATAGCCATCATCAGCCCAGTGACAAATAAACTCTTCCCGGCATCAAAAGAATTTCGGACATGTTCGGATTGTAAAAGGTTTTTACAATAGCAGGCTATGTTAGGGTTTGCAAAAGGAAAAACTTGTTAACGACAGCGAAAAACTGTTTGATGTTTTATTCCTTAACAACAAAATCTGATGTTAAATTAAAACCTTTTACACCTGGTTAAAACTCATAAATAAAGCAATGTGCTAAAGGTAAAAAAAAAAAAGTGAAAAAAAACCCCAAAACAATTTGGTCTTAAAAATGTTTAATTAGTGTCGGTCGCATTCGTCCGTTAGCACTCGTCTAAGTGAAGATTGAAATCTTAGCTGTGCATTGTTTTCGATTGTTAGGATATGAGGCGCCCTGTTCTTCTTTAAATATGCACTAAGTTTTAACAACTTTAAGGGATCGCGGTTTGCCTTTTAGAAAGAAGACCCTGACTGTGGTTTCAATGCCTAATTCTGCCTTAGCTTCTATATTACATGCACTCGATTTTCCTTTACCGTTGATTCTTACATTTGTGCGTGAAATTGACTGTTTTAATAAGATATTGGCAGAAAAAGAGTTTTAAGTGTTTTCACACATTCAAATGGGTAATTTGTTTACACTGAGTTTAATACGTTTTATGAATTTGTATTTCTACTTGGAGTTGAATTTAAAGGCTGATACGGTTGATTGTTGAACGTAGACATTTAATAGCAGCTGAAATGACGTTGATGACAAAGGAATTATAAGTCTGTTCAGACTACCCAAACCTTGGTCATGTAAGCTATCGACACAATCGAATCATCGGCATCGCTTGACACTCGCTCAATGAGAGTCCCCCACAAAATCTGCTCCCTTTGTTCTTGTTCAAAACTGGCGCGTTTCCGGTGAATGTCCGGTGCACCGGCGGGATTTAGGATGCCCAGCTATAACTCCTCAGAGGTTAGTATTTTTCAAGTATTCTTATTATATATAACCTCCTTCAATGGTCATGGGTTATCTCATCCATTTTTATGTCCTGCAAATAGCAAAGATATCCATTCCCCTCTCTGATAGAAGAAAATCGAGAAAGAATTAAAAGTGTGTCCAACCTTTTTGGAATGTTGGGGGTCCGTGTTAATTTGCAGAAGACGGAATGTGGTACTTTACTCAATTCTCAGTTTTCTTTCTTCTCTGATTTTAAATAATCCCAATTCAAAAAACCATTCCTTTTCTTATCGTAGAAAGCTTTCATGTTACCATACTGTTTAGGATTCCAATCACTCTGTAGACTATTTAAAGTCAACTTGGTCAAGGAGATCTAACAAAAGAGCACTCTAACATTCTTTGGAACTCTTTTCTTCCTGGGAATTAACAGAATTCCAAACAGAATTCCAAAATGAAGGAAAACGGCTTGGAAGATAGCATGGTAGGAACTGTATAGTTTTCTTTTAATCAGGAAAGATTTCTATTTTGGTAATTTTGGGGGTTAGAAATCCTTCGAATAGCATATATCAATTGGAAGGAATATTATTTGCCTGTTGTTGATTTGACCATTTGTGCCTCATGTTTTAAAAACTTTTGTATCTAAAGGATGTAGTTAGAAAATGATTGCTAATAGTTTGAGGTATAATATTGTTAGCGATACGTTATTATAGTATGCAATGCTGTGACGTAAACTTTGCCGTTCCGTTGAATTTTGTTTTAAGCATGCATTTACAAAATTTTCAAGAGGTATAAGTTTTGAAATCCTTGAATTTCGAAACAAGTTTTACTAAGAAAACACGTGTTTGTCTAGATAAGGTAAACACTGCATCAGTTTAAAGCATGTTGTGTATCTCTATAAGCAGTAAACAGGCATGCATATTTCTTTAAACACATTCGTTGAATATGAAACCAACAGTAGCTTATTTAGACCAAGACTCGTTGAGCAGACCTGGCATTGAATCAAACAGGGGATGAATTTAGTAAGTAGTAAGCAAAACATATCTTTTAATCCTTTGTGTTATAGACAAAAGTCATTTCTGCTATTGGCCAGTATATTGGATTTAAACTGTTCATTAATGCGATATAAGTAGGTGTTAAGTGGCTTATCCGAATAGCATTATAGGTCTACCATTCACTTACCTAGCATCGAGTTTTTAATGAACTCTCTTACAGTGAATGACATACACAGTGACATATACAGTGACCCAGCACCGTGTCTCGTTTGACAGAAATCAGCTGTTTCTCGTCCCACCCTTTTCATCTTTCATACCCCCATTCTGATTTTTGTTGTGTCTGTTCACGTCATATTTATGAAATCGGTAAACAGTAAAGATCAATGGTTTAAAAGGGAAAGGTCAAGCTTTGTTGACCCGTTCGCCCCCCCCCCCCTTACTTATTTTCGATAGAAAATTTTGAAAGCAGCATTTATAAATCTGAAGGCATCGTTGTTCTGTTGAAATTTGATTTGGTATTTGTTTTATTTCTTCGTGTACTCTTGGTCAAATTTTCTTGACATGAGTTTGCAGCTCGATATATGTTTCATCTAACTATTGAGACTGTGCCCCCTATCAGAATGATCAGTATGATTTTTTCTCGCCCCCGCCCCTTATGTTGGAACTGTGGTTACAAATTCACCTCTATCTGAATAAACAGATATAAAATACAATGTAGATTACGCACCCCTATCCAGCTAAATGATGATCAGGGAAGTCCATTGTTTCTTTATGAATTAATATTTGATGATTTTTGGTGCCGTTTTTATCAATATGTACATGTATCTATAACTTGTATCGTTTGACAGTTCCTATTCAAGTCTTCAAACTCAGAGAACATGTGTCTTAATGCAATATCTGTAAAATTGATAAAATGCCGAGATTATGAAAGAAAAATTAAGATGGTCATTCAAATGTTCTTCAATTAAGTTGAAAGTCGATCACTCTTATCAATCATTCATCTGATCAGTGTTATTGCTGGTCGCCATGTGCAGTATACTGAAAAAAAGATAAGAATCGATACTTGTGCTTGCAATAGTAAAAGTAATTGCATTTTACGGAGCAAATCCAGCAAGCGTGTGCATTGCATAATGGCTGTCTGTATTAACATATGATACATAGATATTAAACGATGTCTAGGAAGAAATGAACTGCCAAACTTTTATTAAACAGTGACATAATAGTATGAGACAGGACTTTTATTCTTGTATAATTCCAATCATTGAAAGACATAAACAGAGCATACCCCCAGTATTCTCTCGTTTATATATAATCTTCTTATTAAACTGTTTTATCGAATTTGAGGACAAGGTCTTCGATTTGAAAAACACGTCAACGCATTACAATTTTTCGTTGCATATCCGATGGAATTTAAAGACTTCCTGCATGTCAAAACTGATATCACCCCCTGCAATTTTAATTTGTTCACTTGATTTTTGCATCAGTTGGTACGACATGGAAATCTGAATGCTACTTATTAAGTAATTGTATCACGAAACGATTTGCGAAAGAAGGTGTTGCAAAACAGTGGAACTATTCCCTAACGTGGTAAGGGCCTTTAATTATCCGTATCGCTTGAGAGCCACATCTAAATATAGACACATTACGTAGACGACTATATTTGCATAGCGGGTATGTTCCCTACGGAGGCAAAATAAACAAACATTTTACGCGCATTTCTATCGAACACGGCAGCCAACAAATACAGTTAGAAAGATAACCATATACATGTTTTCTGTATTAGAATGTTAACATATCTCAATTTGATATCTACTGTCCAGCGTGTTTAAAATATCATTCTTGAGATACATAAATAAATCTTATTCTGGCTCTTCAAAACCGTCAGAGTTGTAATTATAATCATCCTATGTTTCTATAGTATCTAAATAAATGCTAAGTCTAGTAAAAAAGTACAATTTTCCGTCCATATTTTCAGTAACCTATTGCTTCATCACCGATTCAAACTTTCTAAAATGATTTTGTTTGCTTTTAACAACCTGTGCATGTATAACTTTGAAATCTGCATATCCGTTTATTTCATAAAAAGGGTGAAAAATCAACTTTCTACATTGATGCATACTAAGTACATTGTTTTAAAATCTTTTGTTCAGAAGAAAATGATTTTCAAGTTTATGACGGGGACTTCACACAGTAATGTTGAAAATAAGCTGACATGCACATTATTACATTGACACGCGTTTAAATAACTTTATTCTGACATTCTTAAATTATCTTTACACATTGCCTTTCCATGCGATTAAGAGAAATAAAATCTTTAAAAAATTCCAACTTTTTCGGGATTCGAACCCAGTCAAAAATATAAGACACGGTTAAAGTCTATTCTAACTGCGTTACCACTCGACTATCCTAGACATGAATTAAGAAGGGAAAATTTAATAATCGTTTTTAGATTTCAAAGATATTAATGATTTTTTTTTCCAAAAGTCAGATTTATTAAAGATATGCCTCTTTGAAACAAAAATCGGAAATGGCAGTTTTCAAGAAAATGTCTTACTCCAAACGTTAAGATTAAATTAATTTTGTTTCAAGGAGGCATTTTTTCACAATAATGAGGATTCCCCTTTTATATAGCGTGAATTCTGCCACATTTGTCTGTGTAACCATTTTCAAATTTATTTCATGGTCTTAAAATAAGTTGGTACAAACTTTCCAAATAAAATTCTACGCTGCTTTGTGTACACCGTTGCATGAAAAAAAGATTTACATCGAATTCTGTAACTTTGATTTCTCTATTTTATCTGCAACTCCTTTAGGGAAAATTAGCATAGGGATTGCAACACCTTCTTTTCAAAAAATACACTTTAGAGTTTTGGATGATCACAAATTTCTTTAATCGGCTATTTTGTTTGATGACAATAAAATACCGCTTAAATAGTCCCAAAGCTGAAAAAAGTAAATCTCTATAAATGAATCATCCATTGTCGTTTTGAGCAATTTTTTAAAATTGGGACATTTCAAACATCATTAATCATGTTCTACAAAAGATAAAAATCAGAATTACTCATAAGATATAAAAGTTTATTTTTCAAATAATTTTTTATGAGCTCGACGTCTCGCTCTTTAAAGAATTGACGGACCCACAAAAGGCATCGAATACTCACAATACACGTCTAAACTTTCACACGGAGTCCTTGTCTAAATCTACAATAAAATTTGGCAAAGATCGATACCTGAATAGTGAGACATTGAACGGAGCAACAAGATTTTTTGTTTATTATTATTCTGCATACAGGTGCATGCAAACACGTATAAAGTGAAAATTAAAGAACAGCGCGCTTTCACCAATTTCCATTGAGTTTTATTTATATAAATTAGCAAGCTATACGGCGTGCGTGCGATGTATTTGAAGTTAGGACCACACACTGTATGTAAAAGAAACCAAAATATTAGCAACATAACGTGAACATTGGTTAGGAATTTTAAAATGTTTGTTAAAAGTTGAATAGCATTTCAATCAGCTGCATTGAAGTGAGTGTCCTAGACTATACATGTACAGATCATATCGTAACGGTTATAGGAAAAGGACCTTGGCTAGCTTTCTGTTATAGAAAGACAAACTCTTTATTTACATGAAATCTACATAGCTTACGTCCTAATTGAAGTCCGTATTCTTGAGTGTAGTCAGGGAGAAAATCGGTTTCAATAAAAACCCGCTGCCGACCAAGATATGTAGATTTAATTGTTCTTTTCGACTCCCAGTACCCGACAAAAGAAGTGAATCACTCAGCTCCGAATATCTGTCTTATCTCTAATTTGTTTTATTCGGTTTTGATCCATTATCGGTCCGAGTTTTGAAATAATACTTAATCGTTAGTTACGTTGCTTTGACCCTTGGTCACTTGGACAACCCGTTATATAGATACAAAGGACGGCAGCTTAGCCCGATTTCTCACCAAACTTCTAAGATCCCTTGGATGTACACAGTGACTCTATTATTATTTCCATATCTAATCCATTTAAACATCCAAATACATTAATCGGAGAGACCGTTTTAAATACACAGACAATAATACCGCTCAGAGGGTTACATATGCTAATCGCTGGCTCATGCAAGCTTACACAGAATCTTCTAATTCAGAAGTCAGTCTTTGGTCACTTGTGTTTGGGTATTAAGGGAGAGAGGCAGTGGTGTTTAACTCTTAGGATTGCGGATACATGCATCTATATTTGTAAACAATGGGTCGAAGCAGCAAAGAATCGCGATCGGGAAGTCTAAGTTCCGATAAAACTGAGGTATGTTCAGCGTAAAAACACAAGCTTCTTGTTTTTAGAATCGTGTTGTGGTACCTTTGCAGACCTTGACTTGATGTTAACGTCATAGTTACTGAAATATTTGTATCATTCCTCTTACATGATAAAATATCTAATATAAAAGTGATCCCTAAGTGTTCGCTTTGTTTTACGAGAATCAATTAATGACAAACAAAAAGGTCATAAATTCTGCTAGAAATATTTATACATCAAAGAGATTGATTTTTCCGATTCTACGAAAATTACTTTCTATATATTCCCACCTTTTTTGATCTGTAAACCTTTATACATATGTTTGTTGAATTAAAAGCAATATTCTGTCTGATACGTTTGATTAGAAAAGTTTTAGTTTAAGATTGTTTGATACAAATAAACTAAAATTGAATAAACATGTAAACTTAAGTCAGCTTGTGAGCTCTAATTTTTCGACGAATTAAATACATAGGAATACAAAAATAAAAGGAGTACAGGAGCGCTGCAGAGACATGTCGTAGTTAGGGCTAAGTTGGTATCAGTTCTCTTCATTCTATTGTCTTTTGATGTTTTAGAATCCTGCTAGATTTACCATTTACCGAGCTTAGTGTTTGGTCTAGGTCAATTACAAATGGATTAGTGGACAATAGATAATGAATTGACTTACTCTTTAAATATTAAAGTCCCAAACATTGTTCCGTGAATCAAACAAAGGAATATTTTAATGAAAGAGCAACTTTTGAAATTGAAGAAATTTATACCAACCCGTGATCCATTTGGGAAAGAAAACACAATTAAAGTCATTTAATTTGAAAGATCAAATAGTCAAATTTTTCTGAGCGTTAGATATTGAGCCGAGTCACCGTATGCGGTGAATTTTGATTATATCAAACCACCAAAATTAAAACACCGATAGAGGGGAGCATAGGTAGATATTCCAAGGGACCTCGAATTTTGACGTAATATCAGTTGCGGATATTTAAACGACGAAGCAGTAGCAGTTTGTCCACACATTAACAGACCCTCCGATCTTTTTGTGGGATGCATTCCTTTAAATACAAGTTTGTACCGGTAAGAAAAGACAGTCTTGGAGAAAGAAAAAGATCAGGGATTGATTTTTTCCTTCACCAGAAACTGAACGTGATGATTATATAATCATTGGCCGGGTAGCTCTTTCGTGACTGGTACCGCGCAAAAGCCCCGACACATTTCTGATCAATTTGGTGGAATAGGGAATGCAGCTACCCGAAGGAAACCGCTCTGGATGTGGTTTTACAGACCATGTATTCTAAAGCATCTATTGATTTTTTCATTGTGTATTTAATTTTTGAGATACACATCAGTTTTAGCGTGTAAATGCAATATAGTTCCCCAAATATTGACATTTCATGGGTCTTGAAATGGAGACTAAATCTGTTTGTATATAAATAATAGATTTTTTCATTGAAGTTAATCAAAGTTTTATTTGGAGCTTTAAGCATGCTTTCATGTACATAGAATATATATTTTTCTTCCTTCAACAGACGGAGAGCTCAAGTTCCGGTTCCGGGAGGATGGAGCGGATACGACCGGAGAGGACGCCGAGACAAAAAGTGCAGTCTGTGTGGCGCAACGTCCGCTGGGCCGAAACCTTCCCCGATGAATCTCTATCCATGGAATCTGCAGAACTGACACCAAACTTCGCCCTCCGGAGAATAGTGTTGCTTTTCGAGACCAAAAAATACGATGAATGCGCAACCCTCATCAGGCGATTAAATTGTGTTACTTTTGGAAATATTCTTCAAGAAGTTCCCATGGAAGTGTTATTAGACTCTATGCCGTTTAGTCTTTCTATTTTAGAGGCGCTATATGTGAAACTTTCAGAAACAACATTGGAAACATTTCCAAAGGATCAGTTGCATATGGACCTCTTGGTTAAAAGGATGGTTGCTTGTTTCGCTAGGATGTCCCAGTCTGGCAATAGAGCAGAGAAAAATTGCAACAGTTACTACCCGTCCTGTAGAAACATTTTACGTGTCGTTTCATTTGTAGATCCAAATATAAAGCAACAGTTAAAGCAGAAAAAGAAAGCGTTGGACAGGTGTTTAAAACATATGGGTCAGCACGGCCTCGTCGAATCATCTTGCGGAAGTCTTATGAATCTACACGATTCGTTGAAACAGGAACTCGATAAAATTGTTTTTCAGTACAGGAATGCTTTACAAAAACTGGATGAGATGAGTTTATCGGCAAAGCACCCGACAAGTAGTTCCGTCACTTCCGGTAAGGCTCCTACCGAGGTCAGCCACCAGCGGCTGATGCAAATGACGCGATCGGACGTGCAAGTCAGGATTATCAAGAACAGGACCTTGTTCAACATTGTAGAGCCCGCGGTCACCAATCAGTGCTTGAAAAAACTGTTCCATATATTGGAAAAACGGATAGAATACGACAAATTGGCATTGTTTCACGATACCGAACTCCGCAAGTACTGTGATAATATTTCTGACGACGCTTACATGTCGGTGGTGATGAAGCAGTTTTCACAAGGATATAGCATCGTTCTACAGCTGCTGAGGGAAGTGTCTGAACTCGATGAGGCGACCTCAGAGGACGATGGGGGCATGGTCTCCAGTGACGACGACATCATGACCCCCATAACCCGTATGGATAGGTCAAGGACGTTCAATGGGTTCACGCACGTCCTTCCACACAAAGCAAACGGTGGGTACAATTTGGTATTGATTATTAGTAGCACCATTTGGCAAATTACATATCTCTCTCTCTCTCTCTCTCTCTCTCTCTCTCTCTCTCTCTCTCTCTCTGCAATAAAATAACCACTTAAATACATTTTGCACTAGGCAATAGTGTTTGAAACATATGTCATCTATCGATTCATATAGAGATTGGACTTACCAAAAAATACATCATTGCGTTTTCATTTTTTCACATAGAAATTAAATTCAAAAGTGTCACTGAATAAAATTAAATAATCTTGTAGTGAATCATTCCTTGAGAGTAAGCACAGACAAATATATCGTAGAGACAAAATGCTTAAGTAAGAAACTTTATGGATAAAAACGAATTAAAATGCCCTCTTTCTTTGATAAGTATAACGAATTTTTTTACAAGAGTGAACATTTTAGTGCATAAATTGAATCAAGTGCATAATACGTAGAGTATATCTGAAAACATTGTGAAAGCCAATATCCCATTGATGACATTCCGTAATTGTCAATTAGAATAAAAATGGAAACTGTTAAAATCTTTGGAAGTTCATGAAAACTTGTATGGTAATTAATTCAGAAGTGTCTCAACAAGAGATGAGATCCTACAAGTATCGCCTATTTTCTCCTCAAAGAGAAAGCAAAGGGTTTGTGTCCACCGTACTGGAACTATGTTTCATTTGTGTATTTAGTTGAGATTGTGCAAAGGTGTACTGATTTTTTGTTTGATTTTAGGGCTGGGTGGATATAATTTAAAAAAATTAAAAATCTTTGATGTCTAAAATCGGAATAATCCTGAGATTAATTCAACCAATTATCAATGGTTTGTTTTGTTTATGGTAGCATTTGTAGCTGGAAACTGTCTCACTAGAGGTAATAAATGAAACGTTATGCTATTCGTTCTGTAACATCTTTACTAAGAAAGATGATTTGAAATTTAGATACATAACAACATCGTTTCCAGATTAAATAAAAAAAGAGCTTATTTTATTCTATGCTAGAATGCATACCAAGGACGAAGAAATCCCAAACATATCCTTTGTTGTGTTCAATAACTCGATATAACTTGGATAAATGCTTACAGAGCCTGGTGCATAATGATGTATTTAAATTTATTTAAAGGTTCGTTAATCAGTAGGTGTCGTTTTACCATCCATAAATGTGTCTCAACTTATTCCGAATCTGTTAGCATGTTTACTAAATTTGATAGAATTGCTTTATGCAAGTCATGCAAACATGCATTGTCTTTAAAGAAAGGATCCTCAGACAAAGCAATCATCGGGCACCCTGTTAAAAATGTTTTTTAGACGGTTGATGGTTTTCAAAATTGCAAATACAGGTAGCCAGTTTAATTAGTGGTATGATTTCTATTATTAAAATTCAAGCATTGCTGCCCCGAGCACTTAATTTAAAATAAAACGAAAACCGAGACCTACAATAAATTTTAATAGTGAGATGTGATGGTTGCTTGAAAACAAACAAACACCAAAACCACCCCCCCCCCTCCAAAAAACAAACAAACAATAAACAAACAGACAGACCCTGCCCCAAATAAGACCAGAAAAAACAACCACGCTAGACCTTGGACCTTAAAGTTTGTGTGTGTTTGTAAAGTAACATGTAACCATCTTGAATAAAACGATATGAACTAAAATGCAATTGAAAAATAGTTATACATGTATATAGAGTGAATGGGGAGTTTGTTCCCAAACTCTTTAAAACTAAATTGAAATGCTACAGTTACATGTATTTGTTACCTAAAAAACGCAAATAAGATTCTGTACGTTACGTAAAGATTTTTTTAGACAAGACTAGTTATTTATGCAACGCATAACCAATTCTTTTTTTTTTGCTGTATGCTTCTCAAGACAGTTTCCTTAGGGGTAGAATTTTTTTTCCTTCGTCAATGTTGAATTTTCTAGAGAAAACTTACTATAGAGAGTTATAAACGTTAGACATTGTTATCCCGAAGCCAAATATTAACTTACAAATTGCGATTACTTGAATATATATGATTCATTTTCTCATATTTTTTTAAATACATATAATTACGGCCATAAGAAGAACAAATAGTAGAAAATGAGAAATAAAATGCATATACCTCGGCCCGTTATATTTTATGATGTTAATAGTAAACATATAAGTTCCACGGGGTTCTAAGATTGACGATGTAATGGCAGTTTATCGAGGCAAAGCTTGAGTGTCCCTTCTTGGTAACCGTTGGCCTTCTCCGCGCTCCTAGATTATCGACCACTTCAATTGAGATGTTGCCTTTTTGTGTCTCCCCCAGGTGGTGAAAGGAAAGCTCATTACAGTGCGAATGAAAAGTGATATTACATAATCACGGAGAAGAGCGTTTTAACTCACGTCAAACGCCTTGATTTAGATACCCGTTGTATTTGCATATTTGTAAATAAAGCGTGTTTTATATGCAGAGATTAGATTCTGAAGTGTCTTCATAAGTATTCATAAGTAAAATGAAGGATTTGTGTATACGTATAAACGAAATAGAGTTTCTTTGCATATGCTATTCTTGAGGTGCTCGGGGGTATAAGTCGTTTAAGAAGAAGAATGATCCAATCTTTGAGTTTGTATAAATTTGACGTAATATTGGCAGATATATAATAAATTAAAGTCGTTTATTGGGGACAATGACTTTGACATATTGCCTGTACCTTGTCCGCACTTGGCGATACTCTGCTCTATATTTGATGAATTTGTCAAAACCTTCCGTCTGGCTCATTGCGCAGGAACAAAACACGACCGGAAGCCAATGTCTTCTGCTGCATGTAATTGAATAAATCGTCTGAGATAGCCATCAAGGTCGTTAGACCCATGGGAGCTTATCTCTTTCACACTTTGGCGACTTTATAAAGAAAAGCGGTTTAATGCCCCATTTGGTGTTTTAGCACGCTTGTAACTATATATCTATTAAGCATGTTTGAACTCGAGTGCACATAAAATGCGCACACTGTATATATATACGACAATTTAAAAGTACGATGTTATTTTAAATAGCAGTCTTTAAATGTACATCATTTTATTATCAGGGAACATTTATATCTGTATTGTTACAAAGCAACAACACATCCGATATAAACATATGGGACATGGATATTCTGATACCTCCCCCCTCCTTAAAAATCTCACTAAACCATTAAAAATGTAAATGTTTTAGCATTCGATAATGAATAAGTGAGTGAGTAAGTAAGAAATAGTTTATTTTAGTGACATTGTGCATATAAGACATTTGTAATTATACAAAATATGTGTCGAAAATGAATAATTAAATTGGCATACAGTTCTAGGTATATGAAAGTGATTGACCGGTTAACATTTCGTGCCGTATTGTCTTTTTATGTATATTGTAGATTACTTAATTGTTTTCTTACAGCTGGTTGTTACCATACATTTAAAGCAATACACATAAAAACGGAAACTGAGACTAATCCGTTTCAAATGACTAAATCTAATAAAACAGGTGAACCGTAAACTGATAAACGGTATAAACTGGAAAACTCCGAAATACGAAGAAATTATCGGACGGAGAATCTTTCCACTTCACGCGGGAAATACCTTTTGTTGTATCTATGTACATCTGTATATTTCATATGCAAATCTGTTTTTGTGTTTCTACAATATGATATGGGATATCATATTCAGGACGACTTTCAAAGTCATCTGGTACAGAGCATGATCAAACCGGGCCCGCACACACTATATATGAATCGATTGTTGGTATTTGGCTCGCGTGCTCTGGGACCCTGGGACCCTATATTCGGCTCGTACAACAATACAAGGTGTTGATTGATGCAGCGCTTGCTCTGTTCCGACATTGGTCACTACACGCGTGAGGACACGAATCCAGTTTTCCCTGTCGTGCAAGAATTGCAATTCTCCTCAGCGATCGGTGAATCAAACAAACTTGTCCTGAACATTATTTTGGGTATTTTCACTTCTGTGATGGTGTGTAGAAACACTTTTTTGGACGATTAGAACCGCGACTTTGTCTTGTTAATAGGAAGATACCGGGCTCAAACATGTTTCATATGAAAAAGCGGGATTATCAGACTTTGCCGTCAGGGTGTGCGGAAAAATTGTCGATGAGCTTGTGTTCAAAGCTTTGTTCTAACCCTAAACATGGACACAAAAAATCCCGTGAGTATTCGTATCTACTTCTGTTTCGTACCCTTAAAAATTTACGAATAATGATAATTACATAAAATTGTCGTTTAAAGTTTTTTTTTTTAAATAGATGACAGTCTTTATTTAAAAAAACCGCTTAATGACAAAAGAATAGAAAAGAAATGTTTTGTAATAAAGCTTGTCTCTGCATTCCTTGTTAGGAGTAGGATAGGGGAAAATCGCGCTGATTTAAAGCTGAAATGATTAAATATACTACATTGTCACAAAGAATGTTAAAGTGGAGTCTTTAACAAAGACAGCCCGAAGTAGTGAAGGTTAGTCCGTCCTTGAAAAGGGAAAATTGGAAATAGTATACCTAGACTGTGGAAGATTTTAGATAAGTTGGGTAGAAATACATGTAGATTTCAAATTGTGATTGTTAATGTTAAAGTTTACCAAATTACGGCATCAGATGCACTCTCTATATTGGACGTTGAAATGATCATGGAAAAACACGTGATTCAGCTATAAGAAATAAATCGCCCTTAAAATGTAAAGTCATCTCTAGCTGTCCGGTAATAAATTTCGAAAACGATGAACTCATATTGATCCACCAAACAAACAAACAAACGAAAAAAGCATCGCTATTTCCAATATAAAATTAACTCTGTTGCAAAAAAACAAAACAAAAATCCCCCCCCCCCCCAAAAAAAACCCCAACCAAAACGGTAGGGGTGACTCGTTCATGTACGTGCCTAAAAATGAATTGTCAACAGACAAACAATGAAAATATAATACAAATGTTTTAATCTTCAAATACCCAAGACTAAGCAAACACTGGACTATAGTTATTATGAATATCGAAAACATTTACCGATTCAAGAAAGAAATGAGAAGGACATGTATCTAAATGGTCGATTTGAATTACCGTAATCCTATTAATTTATCATTATCAAAGCCGATGTAAAGTTCCTCGAGTAGTTTATATATTTACCATTGATCAGGATACACAATAAATTTCATAAACACTAAAGCATTTTACAATGTTGAACATTTGTGATTAATACCTCTTGTAAAAGTGTACATATAGAAAGCTTTATTGCATATAATTTTTCTACAAATTCCGCCTTTCAATTTGATGCAGATGCATATGATTTATTATTATTATCAAAACTTTAAAATATGTTACACCGGTTGTTTTTTAATTACATCTAATTTTTTTTTTTACAATTTACATATAATTACTACACCGTATTTAGTTCACAAAATCGAACAGTGTATTAGAGAAATGTATCAAAAATGAATTATAATAGCACATTTTACATTTGGAAAGAAAAACATCGTGAATTCCAGGTTAAGAGTCCTCTCAAGGACAAATCATGTAGGCCCTTCCTTGTACAGCGTGTATGCAATGAAGCACAATGGCTTTAGAATTCATGTTTTCTCTGTTTTATTGTTGAATACAAGAATTAGTGTGGGCATGGTGTTGATAAGTGGATTTTGACGACACAAAGTACAAGTTATTCAAACAAATTAATTGAACAGGACCATGGAATTATTCCTGTTTATTGTTTATATTGTGATTTAGGCGAACAGGTGTATTCAGGTACAATATTGTACGTTAAAGAGCGATAACTGGGGAATGTTACTTGACTGAGTGTATTTTCAGAGTTACGTTTTTTTTTCATGTTAATGAATTAGTAATAACATTTTTCAGACGCACATATACATGTATTTAAATAGCAAGATATATATACACTGTACATCAAGTTAAACACAAACAGTCTTACTATGTTTTTTTCTTTTACGTAAAGGTTTGCAATTTTCTTGGATGACTTGCATCTCAATTCAAATGATACTAACTTTAATACATGTTTTACGCTAATTTCACTTTTATTCATATCTTTAAAAAAGTAATTCAAGATATAGACGTTATTCACATTTTATTGATTTTTTGTTTGTAAATTTTAATCTATTTAGGAGGCAGTACAGGTTATAAGCGCATGCGTGGACGTAAGTTTATGTATTTGTATTTGGGGGAGCGTGTCTGGAATAATTTGTTGGTGCAGATGTGTGACAATGATTACTAATTAGTTTTATTAATTAGATATTTCGGGAAGACTCTGATTTACTACATTCTTGTAATAATGTTTAATCAGGCATGGGTATCTTTCACAAAATATTATTACCAACTTCAACCAACTAATGAAAAAATGTTTAAAAAGAATCCAATAACTTGCTGACTTGCATGACATATTGAACAGGTATAAAAGTTTTCTATAATTTTAAAGCTTTAACACATTTATTATTAATTTTCCTGTTCTAACCTATATGCACTGAGAGTATCTAAGAAATATTTCATGTTTTTATATCTTTAATTGTTATCGATTTCTGTAAATTTTTCAGGACTTCGTCCCTCCATCATTTCCGGTCCCTTTCCATGCAAACCGGAAACAGTGCCATCTAATGGACTCGTCAATGGACACGCTACAGTGGTTCCGTCCTCTCTGTCTTCCCTGACGTCAGTGTTTCTGACCAATGGCAGTCGACACAGCAATGGTTACTCGGACACAGTGGAAAAGTTAGAGCAGGAGGTCAACAATTTAAAAGCGGAGCTACAGAAAAGTCAAGAGGCAGTCCAAAAGCTCCAGGACAGAGAAAAACAGCTCCAAGAACGGTAAACATTTAAAAAGTACTGTAGCCATGGAAACGCTTACATCAAAATACTGACAGTAAAGATGTACATGTATATGCAAGGCATGTTTGTAATTATTCTTATAAAAGAACAAATGCACATAAATGCTTTGCTAAGATATTTTGAGACTACACAGATTTTAACATGTTTTTGATGAGTTATACACCCGTGTCGCTTCTTTCAAATTATGACATCAAATGACACGAATTTGCGGATGCATACATTTGAAAGTATCCTGTGTTGAGTCTATAAAATTTGAATGCTAATTTCAGGCTGTCCACAGAGGCACACAGTCTTTTTAATGGAGGTTTGAATGGTTACTTTGAGGATCTCTCACTGGCCAGTCGACCGTCGGAACTCGTCCGTCAATATGGCGACTTGTACAGCAGGATCCGAGTTGACGCGTTAGATGCCCTGGATAGAATTGGGCAACTTGATGATCTCTCGGTTCTCAAAGAAAAGATACTATTCTCTGTGGTAGTGGTACGTGGGTCTTACGAAATTCCAATTGCAACTTCTCGGACCTTACCGGCGGATCTCCAAAAAAATGTTTCGCTTGTCGGAAAGACCTGCCGAGAAGTTGCGATTGTGATGTTTCCTTTTGAGTTGAATGATCGTAGATCTTTAAAACTTAATGTAAACGTAATATCAGTAATCGTATTCAATATATTCAACAGCTATCCTTTCGGGGAGCCCAACAAGCGGTTCATGAACTCAGGGGCAAGGTGCGACATTTGCTCAACCTTCCGCATCCCGACGCCCATAGAAACCAGTTTGATCCGCTCTGCAATCACATGGAGATCCAAGTTGCGCAATACCTATGCAAGACAGCAGGAAACTTTGACGTTTCGCTGACAATTGAGGTAATACACGTGACTGTTTCAGGATTATTTCTTTCAATGAGAAACATATCAGTTACTCTGTTATGACACATGCATAGCAATTCTTTTAAGAGTAAAGCATAAATTTAACAAAATATATATAATACATTGTATTGCAGTGCATTATACTTTTTTGCAATCATCACTGCATGCACAAAAAATTGTTGGACTTTGTATTTGTATCGTTTTGGGAAATGCAAGCCAAAAGACAAAAGAATCAAGGTTTGCTCAATGCACGTCCTTCATCTGTCTGTATTATACATGTCCACATATGGAGTATTTAATTATGTATTGTTTTACAGGAAGTTTGTTCACAAATCTACGCAACCTTGTACGACTACCCAGTGCTGAAGGATTGCCAGGGACTGAGGTCGTACGTCGCAGCATGTGTTCAGGTCGCCTGGGGTCTGTCGGTCCAGAATCCACCGTTCCTCATCATGTACGATGCACGGCAGTTTCATCCTGATTTGCACGTCCGGTTTCACACGTCCGACCCAGAGTCGGTTGCTATTAAAAACTTTTTGTGGCCTGCTCTTACGGAAGGATACAACGGACCTTGCGTCTACAAAGGCGTTGTAATCACGTGACACCGTTCGTTCTTCTCACAACTTCCGATTCACCGATTCTTCCGACAACAACGATAGTGCAACAATGATCAAAGTGCAAATGTGGACACGGTGACACATTCATTCGTGATTCTGTTTTACATGTACGGTATGGCCTTGCCGTGTTTGAACTGCTCTCATGTACTGAATAGAAATCATTGAGGGAGTATTGCAATATACAATCGGCTCAAGATGGAAAAAGAAATGTAACATTTATATTTTTTTCCATATTTCATGATGAATGCATTTCTTTTATATATTCCCATGGCAACAGTGCGCAGGAAAGCAATGGTTTTCATATAAAGTCATCTGCTTGTCATGTACAATATACCATGCATTTAGTAAATATGTGCTTCAGAAAATGTCCCAGTATTATAAAAAAAAATGTATTTTTTGAATAAAAAAAACATTTGTTTTTGTCATTGTTACGAACTGTTATATTAATTACTATCGACAGACGGTGAATGAAAAAAAGTAATAAACTTGCATCAGTTGTAAGAATATCAACTCTTCTACGCAGTCCCGTCACTTACATGTATATGTGTTCATATTTTACTTAACCTCCACGCTCTCAACTCAATGCTTAAAGAGCAAATCCGTTCAAAAATATTTCTCTATTAGAATAATAAGGATACATTCATTTTTAATGAGTTCATAGGTTGTATCGTACTCTTTAATTGCGTTTGCAGATTTTTGTTGTTGTTGAAATATCAGATACATGAGTTTTTCATATCATTATTGAACAAGAAATAACCTATATATATCAACGGCCATATTGATACAATAAGGCGGTGTATTGCTTGTTGAAATCAGCTATACAATCAGCTATACATATACAATGTACATGAAGATTACAACAGTAACTTTTCTCTCCAAGACACAAATTATTTATTTAAAGTAATAAATAAAAATAAATAAATAAAAAGGAATTATTTAAATGCATCGAATTATTAATTATAGGCAAATATAAAAATACACATCTATATACAGGAATCAATGGTGTTGGGATTTCTCACCTTGTGAGCATGCTGTGAGGGGATTTCTGTTTTATTTCATATTCGGAATAATTCTCACATTAAGCATACCACCAATCCATTAATTTATCAGGCTTGCACTCGTCTTCTGGTATGCGATCCTCGTTTTAAAACATTTTGTTTAAAAGAGTTTGGAAATAAAGTTGAAGTGTGTCCCGAATTTTTGAATGACAAATTATGATATTATTCTATACAAGTACTTAAAAGGGTGTCACTTGTATAAACAATTTATCTTTTTAAAAAAGTCAGATTTTCGGTGAATAAACTTTATTATGTTATAAATGCACATTAAATGCTCCTTTTACGTGTCATGAAACATATGATTCTAAAATCAAAAAGCTACAATGTATCATTAAGAAGATACATAAAATATTCGTTTATGTTCCTTGATTCGTTATTTCTTCTTTTTCTTTTTTTACACAATCCCCCCCCCCCCACCCAAAGGTTTTAAAAGCAAATGTTTCATATGATCTATTTTGGAATGGGTGGACAGTAGTGCATCTCCTCTTTTAATTTTTTTTTTGACTAATTATGATTTTAAGTTACAGAGTCATAAAACTAAAATTTTATTTCATATTATAAAGAGATGTTAATGTATCATCTGGAAATTATTTCATAACTATGTTTATATCTCTAATTCAATATTGATATCGATACCTTGATCTTTTACTTTTTAGTTTGAAAAAAGAGTATTTTTTGAATTTCTGAGCGTCATCTTATTAGATTTTATAGCTAAAAAAGTTGAAGATGTTATCTGGAAATCTTTTCATACGTATATGACTTGAACTTGCATAAAACCTTAAACTTTGACCCTTTGACTTCAAACCATAGAGACATTTAACTCATGTATGAAGTCGTCAAAAGCTCAAGCATTTTTTAGGAAAAATATCGGGAACGTATGGAACGCCAAATTAACATATATTCAAATATTTGTACCTATCTTCAAATAATTGTACCTATCTTCAATTAATTGTACCTATCTTCAAATCATTTGAAGATAGGTACAATTGAATTAAAGATAGGTACAATTGAATTGAAGATAGGTGTAAATAATTATACCTATCTCTAAATAATTATACCTAGGTACAAATGAATTATACCTAGGTACAAATGAATTATACCTAGGTACAAATGAATTATACCTATCTTCAATTCAATTAAAGATAGGTTCAATTGAATTATACCTATCTCTAATTCATTTGAAGATAGGTAAAATTCATTTAAAGATAGGTACAAATGATTTGAAGATAGGTTCAATTCAGACATATCTGCAAAGGATTTGAAGATAGGTACAATTCAATTATACCTAGGTTCAATTCGTTTTGTGTATTGTTGAAAATAATGAACGCTCCCTTGAAGACATTTCAACATGGAGGGAAACGAGTGTGTGTGCAATATATTTGCAAAAGGCATCATTTACTTATTAAAATATACATGTATATCAATAAGTAAGCCAAAAACATGTATACCCGAATACCCCAAAAGTGACGGAGTTAAGGTAGTGACGTAGTTAGGGTCACTAACGTTATATACCTAAATAAAAAAACTGGCTTTATTTTTTTCCATAATTTTATCAAAGAATGTATAATTCAGTTGATAATCACTCTATTTATTAACGCAGTAACAATAACTATGAGTTTTTGTTTGTTTTAAGGCTCAATCTTTCGAAAAGTTGACAAAATCATATTGTCTATTTTATTATCCCGATCCCGATTTTATTGTGACGTAACGAAAATGACGTACTATACAGGGAGTATTCATTATTGCCAATATTTTAGTAATTGAAGATAGGTTCAATTCAATTGTACCTATCTTTAATTCAATTGTACCTATCTTCAATTCATTGCATTTGTACCTATCTTCAAATCAATTGTACCTATCTTCAAATGAATTAAAGATAGGTATAATTGAATTGTACCTATCTCTAATTCAATTTGAAGATAGGTACAATTGAATTGAAGATAGGTACAATTGAATTGAAGATAGGTACAATTATTTGAAGATAGGTACAAATATTTGAATATATGTTAATTTGGCGTTCCATAGGAACGAAATGCAATAGAGCAGACAGACACACAGACAGATTTCAATCAATATTCATAGCTTTTAGTCAGGGTGTATCAGTGTTTTTGTGAGAAAGTTATAATACAGGTATCAATATTTCTATACCTAACTAAACATCTACAAAGAGGAGATTCACCTGTTAGTTTACAATTTCTTACATAAAGGTGAAGAGTTGTAGTAAAATTTTAAATATGTGCATGTGTTTATATGTACATTATGTTCTCTGTCTCGCTTTATAGCGTGGGTGTTTATGAAAAAAATACATGACGTTAATAAATGAATTTTTAACCTTAAGTTGATTCATTCTCCTTTCAATTGTTCTAACAGTAAACTTACATCTGTTCATGATTTCGGGATTAAACGGTCAAGGGAGTCAGTGGGTCGTATAAACTGGACCTGGCCGCCGTATATACTTACAAGGTAATTAGAATCTGGTGCAGACCTGTTGTTTTATAGCCGACCTGTGGCTCTCAAGGGGGTGAATTATAACCATCAAGAGGTTTATTAAGTGAAAGAAAAACAGCATCATAAACTTAATCTAATCATTGACTTCTCCAGAATTCCTTTCCTGGGATAGTAGTAGAAAGTTTCTTAACCAATCATATTTCATAAGTAGTTTTCTGACCGCCTCCTCCCCTGTAAAAATTCTCATTTCTCCAAATTTATTTAAATTGTTTTTAAAGCGTGCGCTGCAAGGAGTGGAGGTTTTTGTTTCAGGTTAATGGAATGTTTATCAGTGTCATTTTACTAGAGTTCAGATTTCTGTACAATGCTACTACAAATGGGTGGGTGCTCATTGTTTCATGAGGGTGAATTTATTTCAGCAAGATGAAACGTTAGAAGTTCGATTAACTCAGAATTATACCAGTTTAAGTGACATAAGGAGACGTGAGGAGAATTGGATCTCGAAACAATGACAACTCAACGGAAATTGAAATACAGCGTGTCCGATGCTAGTCGTCGTATGTACAAAATTGAAACAAACGGCATCTACCGAAAACTGGAGAATCCCTTGCCATCGGAGAGCCAGTTAAGACAACAAAGATTTGAGGAGAGACAACGGCCACTTAGTCAGATATTGGCCTCCAGTTCCTTCAGAGAAACTTTGGACAGGAACGCTTTTTCTAGAGGACAAAGTTTGAGCAATTTAAAAAAATCGCGACAGAGAAATTCTTTGAACTTGCCTAATAGTTTTTCCTTGGATTTAGAATACGACGTGAATGCAAATGCAAAGACTGATCGCGGGGAATTTTCAAGTTCCGGAAATCTAAGTAAAGCATCCAGTTCCGGTAATTCCGCATTTGCGTTTGTTCCGGAAAAAGATATTATTTCTTTGTCCACTCGTTCAGAATTAAGCAGGAATTCCAATCCTGTGTTACCCTCTACAAGTACTTCCGGTCTCGCTTTTCCATCTGCAAAACGTGAGGAGTTTCACAAGTCCCGAAAGTCTTCATCATCGTCCTCTTCCTCGTCTTCTTCTTCCACATCGAAGGCTTATTCGTTAAGATCACAATCAAGTGTTAAGGGAGAGGATCATTGGGACTCAAAGAATGCTAGGCATGAACATTCTGAGTCCAGTGAATCTGAAAACGAAGAGAGCAAATCAATCAAATCTCGTAAACTCTTGGAGAAGCGTCCTTCGTTTAAAGAAGTTTTTCCTGAAAAAGTGAATGAGGAATTTCTAAATAAAAACAAAGCTGACCCATCTAAAAGACAATCTTCTTTCTCTCGTTTGTGTTCTGCAGAGCAAGATACTAATCGTATTTTTGATTCTGATGTCAATATTCAAGGTACGGTCAAGAATGTTCCGTACAAAACTAAACCTCTGTTAAATACTAGTAAATCTTCGTCTACAGATTCAGAAGACTTGGAAGATTCAGACTATCTAAAACCCACGACTCAGGTATTCGATTCAAATGAATTCTTCCGACCTTCGAGTGACTTTCCATTTTCTGGGAATATAAAAAGACCAGAAACCCCGTCGTCGGGTTCTGAATTTTCCACCAAGGAAGGCGTTCATCATATTTTTGATTCTTCGGTTTTATGCAAGGTTCCTGCAGTGCAGTTACGTCACATGTGTGAACCAGCCAAAGTAGCAGACGTACCACCAAAGAAATCCAAATTATCTTCATCTCCAGATAGTATTTCACAGAGTTCTCGAAGTGGCTCCGACCAGCAGTTGTACAGTGACAGTGATATAGAAAGAGAAATCACACTGGATAGGACTGTGTCTATAGAATCCGTACCCCCTCCATTACCCCTCAGTGAACCTCCTGAACTTTCCGGAAGCGGAAGCAGCGAGCACAGTTCCACAGATTCCGATCATGACAGCCTTCTGGAACTTATAGTTAACTCGTCAAAATCCGAAGATTTGGATGAAAATAAGGATTTTCACATTCCCGAATCTACAGAAAAATTTGATGACCTTGTTCTGAATTCACCTAAATTACAAAATGTTGATGTGAATGGTGTGGTTGAGGTTCCTCTGAGCACAGAAACAGTCGGTGATCTTGATGCGAGTTTGCCTAAGTTTGAAGAAGTTGACGATAACGTGACCGCTGAAATTGATAGATTTGATTACCTTTTTTCAAACTCCCCTAAATCTAAAGACATCAAAGTAGATTTCTCCTCTGAGATAGTGCCATCTAAAGGTATTATTGAGCCAAAGCCGAATGAGACTGATGTGACTTTGACATCTAGTTTTCCTCTAGATATTGACATCTGTGATGATTTCGGTGTTCAACCGCCAGAGAATTGCGATATTCATGCAAATGTGACTTCTAAGATTTCTTTTATTCCTGACAAGGTTTATGATTTAAAAGCAAGTTTGCCGAACAAAAAGGATTTTGAAGCAAATGTAGATGATGAAACTCCTGATTCTCACATATTTGATGATACTGATACGGATTCGTCACACTCTGAGGATAACGATTCTCAGTCCCCACTGAGTTCAGAAGACGTCGAAGGTGCTAGTGTGAGCACACCAAAAGCGGGAGAGTTAACTTTAATAATGGCGACTGGAATTTCTCCGAATGTAGAAGATACGATAGACTGGCCTGGTACGACGGTAACATATTACGGTCCAATCTACGCCAGCAATAACACACTCATTCTTCCAAACCAATCCGACCAAACCAACGTTGACCTAGTGAAATTGAAAGGTACCGCTTCAAATCGTACCAGTGAATACACTCACATGTGACTATTAATATAATCTGATTCTAGCTAAACATGTTTACCACATTCTGCTAGTAAAGCAATTCCTTTTTCTTTTGAAATACAATATTTATACCTGTAACAGACGTCTTATTCTTGTATTCGTTAGCAACATAATTTATTAAACATGTGTAATATAACCACATAAATTGTAAAATACGCTTATTAAAAGAAGTTATCACTTGATGAGAACATACACAAGTAAGCCTTTCAATACATTTCTAGACAATCACTCCGACGAGGATTCTTCTAGCTCATCGAGTTCTTCTTCCTCGGACAAAAGTACATGTCGATCAGAGGATCATTCAAAATCTGAAATAGATGTAGAAAATCTCGATGAATCGGAAGACACCGTGAAGACAACGAAAGATCAGTCTTGTGGGAAGAAACAAAATGAGAAAGCAGAAGTTATTGAAGTCCTGGAATCGTCTTTCCAAAGTTGTTCAGAGACAACTCCACGGTCATTAGAGACAGATTCACACTCCTTAGAGACAGCTTCACAACCTTTAGACATAGCCAATCCTCTTCCAGACGTCATAGACTTGGACCAATCGCCAAGCACCAACGCTGATGTAAACGAGGCTCTTGAAACTTTAGACAACATCATACTGGAAGTGTCTGCAGACACCTCTACAATGGAGTCCGAGACCAAGCAACATCAGGGCCACCTGGTGGTAGTTGCAATTGACTTTGGAACTACATACAGCGGCTACGCGTTCAGTTTTACCCGTGAACCATCTCACGTGTATATGATGAGGAAATGGGAGGGAGGGGATCCAGGGGTTGTCAATGAAAAGACTCCAACCAGCATTCTCCTGACACCTGATGGCCAGTTCCACTCATTTGGTTACAGTGCAAGGGATAACTACCACGACCTTGATCCTGAACAGGCGAGGTCATGGATGTACTTTGATAAATTCAAAATGATTCTTCACACCACTCCTGTAAGTATTTGCGGAATCCTTCATATCTTTAAAAAAAAATCCCTAAAAATCTAGCATATTTTTAACACATTAGAATTAGAGGCGTAGTATTCTTTTAACAAAAGCCCTCCACCCCCACCGACCCCCCCCCTCCTTAAAAATAAACTAAAGTGTTTGAAAATTTTTCCAGGAATTAACCAAGGATACATTGATCAAGGCCACTAATGGTAAACTCTATCCAGCCCTGACTGTGTTTGGCCTGGCTCTGAAGTACTTCAAGGACCACGCCCTCCAAGAACTCAGCGACCAGTCAGGGATGAAGATACTGAACGAAGACGTCCGCTGGGTCATCAGTGTCCCCGCTATATGGAGGGCCTCAGCTAAACAGTTCATGAGACAAGCGGCCTATGAGGTAAAGCGCTGACAGCTTTGTCAGCCATATTAAGAATCGCATTATTTGTTCCAGTTGAAAATACATAAATCTGCAAAAGACAGTATTTTTGAACATGGTAGACACATTGTCAACTTTATCGTTCTAGGCTGGACTAATTTCTCACGAAAGTCCAGATCAACTTCTCATATCACTAGAACCCGAGGCAGCGTCCATTTTCTGCCGGAAGTTAAAAATGTACCAGCTTGTTCCGGAACTTAACGAAGAAAAGCCTATTCGGTCGCCTAACTTTGCTTCAGAAGAGGCAATGGATATGAATCCTGCTTGTGAGACATTAAAGGAAGGTAAGATTTTACTTTTTATTTTTAGGTTATTTCTTTTGATATTGAAACATGTTATTTGTTTATTTTATATGTTGCATTGTATCTTATTTGAGCTCAACATGTCAACAAAAAGTACAATCTTCTCATGGTTAGCGAAGAAAAGTGTTTTTGAAAGCGCTGTAATATTTCTTGTTTTTTCATATAGAATCACATGCCTCAGAAATAAACAAACTTGTCAAAGGTAAAGATGCCTGACTAAATGTTTTTATAACATCCCATAATTTGATAATCCCTTGCAATTGACAACTGTAGTAAAGTAAAGGTGTAGAATACTAACTCACTGTCTTGCCTATGAACGAGACCACAAATACCAAATCGAACACACGCGAATGTTACGGACCACGTGATTTGTTTCCTGACTTATTTAAACAGATCTAGTTGCTTATATTTTTAGGTTCTATCCTAAATAATAGAGAATGACAGTCACCTGCATGAGCTATGTAACATCATTCACTAGATTCCCCGTAGTGTTTACGTATGAATCAGATCAGCTGTATCAGGTCGTCATGCGTTAATTTATAATTCCATGTATTCCTTAAGACATCTAGTTACATGTATATGTTGAATAATAAATAAACCTCTGTGTATTTGAAAAACAACACAAATTTAAGTCAGTATGTCACAAAATCATAAATTGAAATGCCTGGACACAATGTGTACGGTACAATCTGTGTTGCACGGTATATTCTGTGTTGCAGGAAGCCGGTACATGGTGGTAGACTGCGGGGGAGGCACGGTAGACATCACGGTACATCAGGTGGACAAAGGCGAGAAGTTGATAGAGCTGTACCGGGCCTCGGGGGGACCCTATGGATCTGTGGGTAAGGTTTAAGACGGACATGTTTTATCAATACGTCTATTAGTACTGCTTTGGGCTGTTTTATGTCAAATGTGTATCTTGAACATTCCACGACTTTCCATTCAAACATACAGTTGAGCCCTAGTCACCCAAACGCCAATAATGCAAATGCTCTCATACAGAGTTTTCATGAGCAATTTTTTGACATACCTCATCAATCCGGACAATTTGTATAACGGTATCAGAAAAAAGTTCCGCTGAATTACATATAAGTAATAACAGAACTGATTTAAACCAAAAGTTTCTGGTATGGAATTTTTACGTCAGAATGGCTAAGTTGTCAAATGAACAAAACTAATAATGATGCAACTGATGAAGTTTTTGAAACTGCTGCTGACAGAAACAATAAACGCTGACCGATTTATCAGTTGTTGCTAAGACATTTATAAAAAAATTAATTATTTCTGGATGTATGACGTTCTTTTGTAGGCATTGATATAGAGTTCGAACACGTCCTGGACAAGATATTTGGTAAGGAACTGATGGAGCACTATCGACAGAAGTGTCCTATGGGCTGGGTGGACTTAATGGTGGCGTTTGAATCCAAGAAACGCTCCGCGAACCCGGACAAGTCCTCTCCACTCAATGTGTCGCTTCCTTTCTCCTTTATTGATTATTACAAAAGGCACAAGGTAAGTCTAATAAACCAGGGATAAAAATTATACTATAATTAGTCAGATTCAGCATGATTTTTAAGTATCATTGGAAAATAAAACAGTTTAAAACGGACTGTTGGTTTGTGGTTTTGTTCTTACATTTTTTGTATGTATATTTTTTTCAAAGAAAATGTTAAATGAGTATATGGCTAATCGAAATATTATGTATAATTTCAGTGGTTATCACTAGAATAATAAATCTCAAAATTATATACGACTTTTAATTCTGAAACAGTTTGGAAGTTTAGAGCACGCCATCAAGAAATTTGGGGACAAAGAGATCCAATGGTCACGTTTGGGCATGCTCCGACTTTCACCGGAAGCAATGCGGCGATTGTTCATTCCTACGATGGAGAAAATTAAACAGGCCATAGGAGATGTCTTAAATAATAGAGGAACGAGAGGTGGGATTTCTCCTTAGATTTTATTGTCAGACACGCCTTTAAGTACTCAAATAGTCTCCTTTGATGAAAACTGATCTTTGTCTTTTCCTTCAGATCTACAGTACTTGTTCTTGGTCGGAGGTTTCTCTGAATCGCCGATTTTGCAACAAGAAATCAGGAGGGAATTTGGATCACTTTTAAAAATTATTATTCCACAAGGAGTGGGACTCTCCATATTAAAAGGTATGTATGACTTTTGCATATCAAAAATTAAATTTTAGAAATAAAAACTCTTACAGTTTAAATATACTTACTTACTATTCTGTAGGTTCTGTGCAGTTTGGATTAGATCCGACAATTGTTCACGTACGAAAGTCTCGAATGACTTATGGCGTAGGTGTATTAAACAAATTCAAAGAAGATCAACATCCAGCAGAAAAGAGAATGGTTGCTGGCGACACAGAGTGGTGCATGGATGTTTTTGATAAATACGTTTTGACCAATCAGCCCGTAGCACTTGGTGACGTAATTCTACGAAGTTATAAACCGGCCAATCAAAATCAAAAGAAAATTCAACTCAGTATATATTTCACAGAAAATCCAAACACAAACTTTGTGACTGACGCGGGCGTCCGAAAGTGCGGCGTCCTTACTCTAGATCTAGAGGAGTCCTCTCAGACAAAGTTATCACGGCGGGAAATTCAAACTAGAATGATATTTGGTCAAACTGAGATTCGACTTAGTGCCCTTGATGTGTGCACTGGTCATCGTGTTCATGCCACTATTGACTTTCTGAGTAACTAGTTTATTTATTATCTATAAGTTATTTTAGTGAGTTTTGCTATTATATGAAATAAGATAAAGACATTATACAAATGTATTTAGGTATATGAGCATGGAGAGAATTTTTTAACACTACCATTGCCTATAAACAGTTTGTATGACACAGCAATTTGATGCAGGTCTTTTTCTTATTTTCGACGGATAACGTTTTGATCATGCTCTGATAATAAGTGCATATTTCACTTGATGCATGTGTCTTTTGTAACTTATTTTGATGTGTAAACTAGAAAGTTTAGTCATATCACGATATCTCAGTCTTGTTAGATCCACTAAGACACTATTAAGAGTTCTCTTAAGGAATTTTCAAAATAATCATATCCATAACCCACATATATCCACACCCTGCCTTTGACTTTATTGTTAAAAGCAAACTATATGTAGCATAGTTAATATTAATGGACAAAATTTAATGTTATTTAGTGCAGGAACAAACATTTTTAAATATTAAATGTTTTTAAACAGGCAATTTTTTTTTATAACAGTTGGGATTTTTTGTTTAAAAAATTGGAAAATGTGAAAACTATGGAGATAGACAGCCCCCTCCCCCTCTCTCTCTCTTTCTCCAATTAGTGTGTGGGTTGTAAAATTTTCTTGTCAAGGTGTTGCAGACTAAATCTCATAGTTATGTAGAAAGAAACCCCTTATTATTCATGATATGCAAACAGGATGTCACATTGCTCAGGTTTTTCAATTTATTTTGTTAATCCATAAAATAAACATGTAAAATAAACCAGAAGCAACAAGAAAACAAGGAGACAGAAATAATTCATAACACAAAGATCTATGGAAAGCTGATCCACAATAGAGCACTCAGATACATATTGATCACAAGTATACAATATAAGGACATAATTATGTTTAACATGGCACGTACAATTTTCATTGTATTTATCTCATCTGTAACATTATATATTTTATTTTTATATATGTACATGTACACATTATAAAGAGAATAAATCACTGCATAACAATGTAGCTGACAATCTTATAATTGTTTTAGTGGAAATTTGAAAAAGTTTATCAATATTTTGACCCGGAATATGTGGAAATGTAGGTCAGTGTCCTCTATGAGGGTGCGGCCAGTCAGTGGCCTTAATAGAACTCTTATTTCACGTTTAATAGCTAAAAACAAGGCAAGGATGGTGTGGCCTCCCATGTTTTACAACTAAACCTTTATTAGAGTGCTGACACATTCAATTGCTTACACACAAAGTAACATGAATGCACGGAATTGTAAACAGGAATATTTCTTGTTAAACCTTTTCAAGGATGAGTTTTAAAACAAACTTGCGATTGTAAACAACCATTTGTTTTATTTTAAAAGTGTTTCTATAGCAATTAAAGGGACGATAGAATCGACTTAAAAATTTTGTTGCATTGACCAGCTAAACAGAAATAGACAAAATGTAAACAATATAAATGTACATGTAGGTATTGAGTAGGTCAAAGCAACAACATCAATACCAAACATATATCAAACGGTATAGGAAATGAGAGTAACTAAAGGGCCGACAACAGAGCAAAACTAAACAAATAAAGACATTTAATTCACGAAAATATCACCCTGTGTTACGAAAATGTAGTACTGAATGTACTATGTAAATAATGCACTCTTATTCGACTCAATGCGTTGCGGTAAAATTAAGTGTGTTTGAACTGTGCTAGAAAAAAGAGTGAAGCATCTAAAAATTAAACAATTATACTCTTACAACTGTAAATAGGAAAAGAGTATTTTAAGGCTCTACAGTAACCCTTTTGGTAAATGTGCGTTTGTACCATACAAAAAAAATAGAAATCGCCATACATTTTTTATAAATAAATTGATAACTGAACCATTCCTCGGAAAAACAGTGAAAACTTCCAAGATGTTTAAAATGGACCCTTTGAAGGATACCGCAACATGAAAATTAAAAGGGGTGTGGGGTCTACCACAGGAACCAACTTCGTTGTTTTTTGAGCGGCGCTTTTCCTTTTGGTTCGGGTTTCTCTGCCCTTCGCTGTGCGTCAACATCCTCTTGGACCAGACCACGTGGTAGCGCATGCTCAGACGAACCAACAGCAGGATGAGGATCCGGTTGCTTCTGGTTAATGATGCTCTGTTTGGATGGATAATAAACCCCCATCCGTGGCCCCCTCTGACCGGATGTGACGTGGGGCAGAGTTGTGTCTTTCCGTGGTTCTGTGCTGAGCGGGCTTGGTTTCTTAACAAACATGGACTTGCTAAACCGGTCATCCTTTAAAGAAAAAAAGAGTATAAAACCAATATATAGCCCAGTAACCCTCGGCCGGTCTTGTCTACACTAACCGTTCACATTGTCAGTCAGTATACGCGGGGCTAGCGGCGGTTTTCAGACGATGTTTATTCATGTTCTAGCGTTTACAATTGTTTAATTAATTAAGAGCAATGATCACGAAATTTTTAAGAAATGGTAAACTATCATAAATCACGTTGGCGTCAGAATATAAAATGCGATCTGATGTTTCCAAATTCTCTTTCTCAGCATAAAAAGTACGATCCGATATAACATTATATATATCAAAGGGCAAAAGTAATTTGTGGTTTCAATAACATCTTTGGAAATCCATGACCAGTCTCGCATACGCTTATGACCGTGGGCCAACTCTCATCTTTTCTCGTTTTTCATGAATATTCATTATTCTCAATCGATCACCAATAAAAAACGAAACCCTTTGCACTTGGGGAATAAATATGATGATTATGTTATTTAAACATGTCGTTGTTGATATATATTACAGCATAATGAGCAATAACAGGACTGGCGAGATTTCCTTTACGTGCTTGAATAAGACAATCAAAATAAAGCATGAATTATTCATGATAGCGAGAAAGTTGAATTAATTGGCCCGCGGTCCGTAAGCATATTCGAGACTGAACCTAGGTTAGGGGTTTCATGTCGAACGTTCCTTTGTGACAGACAAAATCGTTAATTTTGCCAAGTCGTTGCAGATATGAAGTACATACATGTATTACCTGTCCATTTAGAATACAGTAGTATGTAGTATATTATGCAACTTTTGAAAAATCTGATTTTGAATGCACCGTGCGAAATAAAAACGATTTCCTAATAGTTTTACGCCTAATATCATATATCCCGTTGCTCTACTTTTGCAGCTTTAAGCAAGTAGTGTGGCTGAAAAGTTGTTTTGCAGGATGTACAGAATGCATACGAAAAAGTCGGTAATCTTTAATGGTTTATGTCGCATTGCTGACTTATAAAAGTCTTACATACTGTAACCAATGCACATTCTCCACAAGGGCATGACAAGAATATGCGTATAGAATAGGCTAATACAATGTACAAGTATGTGTACGATGTTTGTACTAGGGACGGGTATACTATGTCTAGGCTTTCTTAAATTTATAGGATGATTAATACTATTAATGATTTTCGTAATAATGTCTTGTTGAACATTACTCATTATGTTCATTATTATCTAGGGAACTTTGTAGGTCCATAAAGGTCATAATCAGACCAAAAATCTTGTATATAACGAATCATGTTCGGGGTATAAAGTATTAGCGGCAATCACGTGATGCATTTTATCCAATGACAGAGTGACATTCTAGTCCGATGCAAAGCATCTTCTTACCAGGGGACTGGGTTTGATTAACAAATACAGTGATGTTTTTTAAGCTATAAGCTATTATATTTTTTTTTAAATCCAAATATATTATCTTAAAAATTTGAATATTTTTTTCTTTCTTTATTTCACGATAAAAAAAAACTCGTCACCCCCAAAAAGTTCAAGTCTAAAATTGGTCACGAGTCGACCATCCACGCAGCCTTCTTTTCGGGCCCTCGAGATCAATTCGATGTCCGAGATGTATTCGAATAATAAATTGCTTCATAAACGTTATTGTAAAGTGTCTTTCTTTATGATGCCTTTCATTTGTACGCTTGTCTGTTTTATTGTTCGGCGATTGTGGCGCACCATTCAATGTTTACATTTTCCAGTATTATAACATTTAATCTTATTATGGATGAAAATTATGAAAAATAAGTAATAAGGAATCATTATTTTGAATATTATGAGGTGGTCAAATACGGTCGTGGTGATTAAATCTATCATAAAACCCGTCGGACTTTATCGGATTTGATCACTCCCACCCGTATTTGATCACCTCATAATACTCAAATAATGATTACTTATTCCAGAGACATTTATGTCTCTGCTTATTCCTTAAATAATAAAGCAACAAGCGGCTATGTAGCATTGGAAACAAAGATCGTTTACCGTTGACTTAAGCATTTATTGGCGTCGTGTTATCAGCAGTTGTTGCCGAGTCATGAAATGCTCCTCAGAAACAAATCCAAGTGTTTTTATGATGCTTTTTAATTTGCCATCACTCATTTAATTAAGGAGGTATATTAATAATTAACTCAATAGGTCAATGAGGCGTATAAAAACCAAACCCTGTTGTTTTGTGCGGAATGGTTCTAGAAGAGTATACATGTATCAACCATTCGTCTTTGCGACAAGTTTTCACTGAATTTATTGAATTTCATTTGTTTTCTTAATGCTCGTGCCTTTATGTAATATCTGATTTAAAGTCATTTCCAAGACAATCAAAAAAGTAAAGCAAAGACAAATCAATAACTCTTGCATCATTATTTAACATAGTTTAATAATTGGAACATCATTTATAAAATCATTCATGTGTTTCGTTTTTATGATTCAAAAATTGTAACAATAGCTCTTAAAAACAGGGCATGGGCATCAAAGAAGATTGTAAATGCATGTACTAGTAAATACTAATGATAATGATTTAAGTTTATATTTGTAGTTTCGAAAACATATACAAATACAGTAAAATTGAAATACATGTACTTTAAACAGTTTCATATGATTAAAAATTTGTAGAATTTGCCAAATTAAAATCTTGAAAGGACTTACATGTGAATACTAATAATCAATAAATACTTGCATCAAATAGGAATTCAAAATAAAATTGATACTATTTTGCATCTTTGTTTTGCTGGTTTACTAAACTTGCTCTAATAACATAGATTTATCTGAAAGCTTTCAATATAAGGCCTGAACAAGTCACTCATTTAGAGAAACAAACCATGCCTAAATTATACACTTACTGACAAGTCAAACATACCAATACCTTGTTAACACAACACCAAGTAGTTGGAGTTTATGAATGTACTTGTAAATACAACTATAAAATTTAACTCCTAAAACAAGCAGTCACCATCTAACACTGCATATCTGTACAGTTACAATAACCAATCGCCTCATGCCATATCCCCCCCCCCCCCCCCCCACCCACCCACCTGCATCCAAATATTTTTGGCACTGAAAAATTTCATGTATATCCCACTAGGGACATTTCATTCCAAACTTCATTATAACAATTTCACTTTCACTTACATTTTTGGATAAATATAACAGTATACAGAGTCAAAGTTACAAGACATTTACATCATCAATGTTTTGAAATAAATATATTTAATTACAAGTTTAAAAGTTCAATTGTTTTAGAATTTTTTGAAATTCAATGACTACAGACCCTTTTATTAATTTAGAAACATACTGTGGGGTTCCAGGGAGAATATGGCACTTGTGTATATATCACAGCTCTTATACTGTGCAATAATAGCACTCGTACTGTGCTATAATAGCACTCCAAATGTGATATAATAGCACATATACTGTGCTACAACAGCACTGAAAACATGCTATGATAGCACTTAGCACACACACGTAAGAGCACACAGTGACATCACTTCTCAAATGGTAATACTCAATTTCCTTTTTTCCTTTCTTATTTGTTCAATCTAGCCTGAACTAGCAAAACAACATCAACAAAATTAACCTACATATATATATATATATATATATATAATTCAATCTTTTAGGATAAAGAACAGAAAAGAAAATATTTGATATATATGTGTCTATACATACTAGTGCTAAATATATATACATATAGATGTGTATGCAATTCACAGTGCTATGTAACAAACAAATACATATTAAATTCATAAATTAAACCAAGAAAAGTTCATGCATATTCAAAAAAGCCACAAATGTGAAAAAACAATTCATAAATGTGTGTGTATACTATAATAAAAAAAAATCATACATCAACATTGTTGCAGCAAGCACTTTGTTAAAAACTCATGTAAATAAACTGCAAACAAACATTCATATAAATATACACATAAAAACCATTCCATGTTGTTACTACAAATAATTTCAGTCGTCTTTTGATACACCAGTAACATTGTAGATATACTTGACAGTGTTAGGACTGAGCTATCATTGGGACCCCCAACAAAACAATACCATATCCCTTTTAACTGTATATCAGCTAACTTTTTAACCTCGTTTTAATTTTAACCAGATCACATCCATTGTCAGTGGGTAGATCTACCGGTACATGTAAAATGGGACTCATTTGAATCTACATGCCCAACTTTTTTTGCTGTTTTGGAAAACATAGCAAAAAAAAAAATCATTCAATATACAGCAATACTCTTTGTTCAATACCTTATACCTCTTAATCTTAAATGTAAGCCCCTCAGCCTTAGTCCAAACTTAGTTCAATATCATTAAATGATTCGAAAACGCAACCTCACATTATTACATCTGTAAGTTAATATGAAGTAGAACATGATTTCTAAAGAAAATATTTTTGGACATATAGGAAAAATTAATTGTGCTTTCTAAATAAGATATAAATAAAAACTTTAAAAAAAAAAACTACTGAATTGAAAAAGGAAATGTTTCTATATCTACATTTTTGACTGCAGACAATGTCAATAATCTCTTTTATAGGTAAAGGTGAAGTTAAAATGTACATCTTCTATCAAACTTTTATTCTTTTTCTGTCACAAGCATGTATGAAGAACAACTACAGGTAACTAGAGAAAGCTCACAATACTAAAGGAACAGACCACTACAAGTTTAAGAAAATTTCAGGATTTCTATTTTATATTTTGTAGTATGAGGGATATTTATTACATGTAATTTGTACCCATAAAATTTTTTAAAATATGTGAAATTCACGCTGAGGAATGAACCAGGCATATTCTTACTGGGTTATAAATAACAGGGGTGGGGGTGTGAGGTGGGTGGGGATAAATGCCCTGATTGACAGTTGAGGTGTTTAATTAGAGTGGAGGATCTAATTAGGAGATCTACGTACAGTAAATGTACAAGTTCTAACTAGTGTATACAGTATAAAGGATTAAAGCTAAAGACAGAAAAATATCTAAAATATGTTTCTACATATTTAAAAACCTATGTGTACCTTTTTTACTTATTCATTATGTTACTGGTTTTAGAGTGAATGATTTTTGTTGAGTTTCAGGAAATAATTTTTTTTTTTAAAAAGCTTCTAATGATTTAAGCACAAAGTTTACTTCCTCTTTTTCCATCCTATTTATATTCCCCCAATGGTGTGAATCAGACTCAAACTTTATTTCCATACAACTACGTACATGAACCTATTCTTTGATTTAAAAAAGAAATATTTAAAAATGTAATACATGATTAGTGGAGACCTTTGTTTTTTAGATGTAAAATACTAGGCACCTCAAGTCAACTGTCACAAACTTTTTCCACATGTTACACAATAAAAGTTCACTTGCTGCGGACTCGTTGAAAAGTCCTTCTTAATCTACTGCCCTGTCGTTTGAGCACTGATTCAGCTGATTCTGGGGGTGGGGATACTATGGCCACTTCTTGGCTGTTCACAACATATGATACTGATGTTCCTTTCTAAGAAAAATATTTGCATATTTCAGAAGAAAAAAAATCTAGACCTTTCTAGTGCAAGGTCTCGGAGGTTGAATGCATAGACTTATAATTGCTTCATGTTGACAATCATTAATGTTTTTTTCATGTTTGCATGTCATTTTTTAAAAAGGCACATTAATCTGCTAATAATGTTCATACCCGTGCAAAAATGAAATTGATTAATTAAAATCTATTTTGGACTTTTTGACATTAAAAAAAGGTCAATATCAACCTAATCCTTTTTAAGTGAGGAACATTTCAATTATTAAATATGTGGTTAATATTAGTAGAATGATACAAAAAAAAAAGAAATTGTTTAAAGCTTTGGGAACATTAAAGAACAAATTTGAGGGATGATTTGGCAAATTGGCAGCATATGCGAGTTAGAATTATAATTTGGTTAATACATGTAATTATAATGTAATGAAAATCTGAAATATTGCATTACATGAGGAGATGTAGGTCAATGTGGGGTATGGTGGGATATCAGGAAATGAAAGGTGCGATGAAATCCAAATATCCGTGAGTATTTGGCAAGACAAAAATCATTAAATCTTATGAGTGTAAAAGCATTTCAATCACAAAAGTGAGCATAATTCTCTGGGGTCTTATACAAATTATTTTCATTAAAAAAATTGTTCTTTGTGTCTTTTTTTTTTTCAAAAGGATTTTTTTGTTTTGTGTACAATTAAAAATCATAAAAACAAAATAATTGTATATTCATTCCATGCATAAAAATCAGTGTAAATTCATACATATCTATAAAACAACCATTTCAAAATTTCACACACTATTAAATCTGGATTGAACAGAAACTGCTAAATTTCTAATAATTATATAATTTCCAATGTGATTGCGCTACAGATCAGTCATGCTAAACAGACAGTAGATTTTTCATGCTGAGGAGACATTGGTCCATGCTGTAATTAGTCATACCCATTTGTTCTGAGGGAAGACTTTGGTCACAGTGAGATCAACTTCGCTGGAATCTACAGTGTCACTTTTCCTGTGCGACTGAAAAACAATGAAAAAATAACATAATTGTAATTACGAAATGTTGAGAGAAATTGTATCTTCAAAACGAACATTTCATTCTGTATAAAATTTCACAAACAATGCTCTCACAAGTCTAAAACACTGAGTTTATTGGAAATTTAATAATGCAATCAATGGGACTGTGTGAAATATAAGGTATATTATAGAAGTTTTATGAAACTGAACATTTATCTAAATACACCAATGGATATAAATTGTTTACATGTTTATGCATGCTTATACATGTACTACAAATGTATACATCCATATATATACATGTAAGTTTCATATACAGTATTTGTTTGAATTTTAATAGAAACAATAAAAAGACAACAATTTACATTCTGATTGAAATGGGTGCCCCTTGAATTTCATTCAACACGGAGTTGAGG
The DNA here is from genome assembly GCF_963853765.1 of Magallana gigas. Taxonomy (NCBI): domain Eukaryota; kingdom Metazoa; phylum Mollusca; class Bivalvia; order Ostreida; family Ostreidae; genus Magallana; species Magallana gigas. Next base: position 9,567,493 of record NC_088860.1, on the reverse strand, counting down.
AGAATTTAAATGTCTTGATAGTAAACATGTTGATGGATGTTTATACTCATAAACTTTTCCTGATTAGAGAGGGTCAAGAGCAATATAGTCATAAACATTTATGACAACCCACAAACAATATGTCTCATCACTCCAGATCAGCCCCATCAAGTTTTGTGTTTCCTTTCACGCAGATAAAAAATCTAACTATTCAAATTTGAACTGAGTTCAGAACTTCTGTGTTATGTGGGTTATAAATCAGTTAACTGTAGAAGTGACCAGATTTTATGCGGGGTAGGAATGCGGTGAAAGCAGCCCTGGCATCATAAAAGTCATCTATCCAAACATACATTGGGGGCAATAAATTTTTTGCTATCTTTCCAGGGTACTAGTAAAAATTATAAAATACTTGTCAGGTTTAATCATTATTGATAAACTTCTTCATAAATGGTTACAAACTTGATTTTGTAAAGGGTGGGGTAGAAATTACACAAAAAAGCACTGTTTGAATGAAACAAGCCTAGTAAATGCAGTTTCATAAAGACCACTGCACACAAATATGACAATCTATTTAAGAAAGCTTTTTAAATAGATTAATTATTCTTTATACATGTAAATACTGGTATTGATCTGTACACTTTCACACAGAGCAATAAGCTTGTGTACTAGGAAATTAGTATACAGTTTATATGACTCACATTCCTTATCCACTAATTCAAATCCACAACTATGTTGCACAATCTTTATCCATTCAAAATGGATTTAAAGTTCAACCCTCAAAAACCAGCAATCTACCAAAAGTGGCCATCAAAAAAAATTAATTGACTTAATAGTACATGTACCTGGTATATGAATTATGTGTTCAGTTCAAGTCCTATCAATTATATTGCAACATGCAAAACTATTGGTATAAGACAAGTACTTAATAAACACATAGGAAACGATGCAGCATCACTTCTCTACTTATCTATTTATCACTCCTCGGTCAGGAATTAAAATACCTGGTATATTCCTGGTTTTACATATTAAAGATACATGTACCCTAGCTGGAGTTATATGGTAATACATGTGTCAAAGAATAAAATGGCATACATGTATGTACTAGCTTAATGTATTCTATTTTCACTGAGTTCTACTAGCTTGACATCTTGCATCCATTATTAGTCTGAAGTCTGAAATTTGTCTACCCATCATTAGTTAATATTACCGATGAATAAGCTTTAGGGATGATATAAGTGAAAGTGATATTACAAATAGTACTCTGTACAAAGCGCATGTACAGACTAATATTGCTGGTGTCATGTCAAATTATATAATATCTAAACAACCAGTAGAAGATACTGTTATGTGCCCTATATTTTCTGAAAATGACAAATGAATGTGTTTGTTTAAAATTATTTTTTTATATTATTTTCGTAATTTTCGACTCCTTGTTGAATTTGTATTACATATAGTCAGCAAGATAAGTGTCTTGTCATACACTGCTAGCATTACACATGTTTACGCAAATCTCTGATTACATGATGTACATAATAAACAAAGCAAGATCTCTGTACAATATCAAAGTAAGTTGAAAGGCAAGAACAAAGCTGCAGAGATTATTATACAATTATGTAGAGTGACGCAAGTGTATGTGTTTATACATCCAGCAATGCTTTGATAAGTAGCAAGGATTTTCATGTTCAAAATATTCCACACAACACCTATAAACAATTTCACAACACTTTAACACAGCACAAAATGTCAATCATCTGACATGATGAACAAAACTTCTAGAATTTAACACCAACTCACTACGTTTAATCACTACATAAAATTTGAGGGTTCAAAAGGTCAAGGTTAAAGTTAAATCAAGGTCATGCAATCTACAACACAGCATATAATGTGTAATACAAACTGTCTTTTAATAAATGCTTCCCTTTTTGGATTTATACCATTAAAAGATACACGAAATAATTTCATGGATTTTCAGTTTAATTTATCACTGAAGTGTTAGGTTAGTTATTAGATGTATGAAAGTTAAATTTACAAAGAATGTTATTAACTTTACCATGATGGATTCCATCCCCTAACTCTGTGTAGATCACTATGTGTCACTATCCTTACACTTGTGCATTATCATAATGGTTACATCCTACATATGGTATGTACATGTACTAGCTTCTGCAGAAATCAATATCTCATTCATCTTTATACAGGACTTCATATCAATTAAAAAGTTAATTGCTATAATTTGAAATCAGCTTTTGAGATTGAAAAGCAGGAATTCGTTGAAATAAAATTTTCATTTCCTTCAAATCCTTCAAATGTTGTACATCTGTTCACATAATTAATGAAGAGACACTAATGAAAGAATGTTAAACTCCTAGCTAGGACATATTGCAGAGTTTAAGATGATGAAGTGTTGTTTGACTGAAGTTTTTCCTTAGCTGTTTTAAAGTGGTATAGTAAAACCACTTCAGTCAGGACAAACACAGTAGCAGAAGTTGAAATCCCCAAAATAGTTCATTTGATTATTCTGAATTTTAGAAATAATTTTTTTACTCCATTCCTCGTCATTCCATTAAAATAGTCTTGGATATCTAGATTACTCTGAATATGAGAATTAATCTGTTTAAATTTTTTTTTTTTTTTATAAAATACTGCACCCCTAGCCTGCCACCCTCCCCCTCTTCCCATCACTACAGATAGAATGAGGGTATACACAATAATGGGATAAATGTGATGAAGGATTACACAACTGCAGTAACTAAGGTGATGAGTGCCGAAAAAATTCACACACCATGAAACAACCTTGTTTTGTGATCATATCATTGTCTCATACATGTATAACCGAATTGTTGTCGCCGGATCCTGAAAAAACATGCAAGTGTATCTCAAAATCAAGCATGCAAAGAGAGAAATCTTTGTAGCATAGATATGTAATCATCATTCAAATGCAACACATCAAAATGCAATCCCATTACAAAATACATGTACATGTACCATATTTCAGGTATCTCTATGCATAATGATATTATTTTGATTTGATATTTCAAAACTGATGATATGACATTTCTCAAAATGCATTTCAATATTCAGTCCTTGCACTCAATACATGGTATTTGAAAATACTTGAAAATCATAAAATCAGGGTGTGTAAGGGGAGAGAGAGGGCATAAGAACCATCAGTGTCCCTGTAAAAATCCATCAATAAGTATGTACACTGTACTAGGAATATCAGAGGGAGCAACCCTATGTTAAACTATTCAGTTCATGTATGTAAATGCAAATAATATTTTTAAAAATGCCTAACTGACCCCAAAATAGTCACTATAATTTATTGTGCAATTCAACATTATATCCACAATCCATAAAATGGAAATTGATTTTATTTTAATACCTATGCAAGACTTTTTCACACAGAGTTAAAACTACATGTATCTTACATTTAACAAGTTACAAATTTTTAAAGATGATGTCCAGATATTTTTTTCCTGTTATATACATTAATAAGGATGTAGAAGTTGGATACATGAAGCATAAACTTCATTATAAAGTTTTGCCATTGTTTATTATTGAATTCTCATAAATATCTTACTGTTTGGTTGGTGACCAGAGTCTCTATAGCTGCTATCCACTCTTGTACATCTTCTGGGGTGTCACACTGAAAGTTAAAATAGACGCATGGACACACTGTACTAAGCTAACTTCTAGAAAGCAAAATCATATATCTTAAAGATACATGAACCAACAATTTTTGAGAGCTGATTACTATAAAGGTTAATCAACTAAAATGTACCAACATTAAAGTTTGTTGATATTTTTACTGATGGATTGAATAGTGATAAAATATCTCTGTACTTGTGCATAATATACTGACAATTTGTTCTAGATACATAAACATATTTTAACCCATCAACAATTTTCCTAATTATAAGGTACAATTTGTATTAATTATGACAGAAATAGTTTTATATTACCATATATATTTTTAGAATTCATAATGTATTTGTGGTATAATTAGGGGTTTATAGTTTATTATTTTTATGAAGAAAGTAAATATACCGATACAATCTATACAAGCTCCTTATATTAAAGGGGCATGGTCACGATTTTGGTCAAATTTTATTTTTATGTTTTTATTATTTACAATGCTTTAGAAATGCATTTCTAATGATCAAATTAAATTTGAGAGTCATTCGTAGAGTTATAAGCAAGATACAGGGGCTCATAATTCTTTGTCATGTTTACAAGGCTTGTGCCAAAGGTCAAATATACCAGTAAAAAATCTTTTTCCTGCTTTTTTGTCTATCTTTTTATTCATTTTAAGCATAGATAAACAGTTCCTAACATTTAACACATTCGTTTTAGGTTTAAAACTGAAATTTTTCCTTCAACGTTCAAAATGTAAACAAATGCTTTTTTACATAGCAAAGAATTTCAAGCTCTGTAACTCGCTTATAACTCAACAAATGACACTCAAATTTCGGTTGCCTATTAAAAATGCCTTTCTGAAGCATTGTAAATATAAATCGGAAAAATAATTTTTGATCAAAATCGTGACCATGCCCCTTTAAAACCTCAACACATTGGTTCCCCTTTTAATTAGATCTTTCTATACCTTTAAGTTGAAATTTACATATGGACAAATAAAGACTAAAAAGTTGGCGCAATTGCTTTAAACTTGTTCTTACTTACCTGTATATAAAAAGTTCTTTTAGTTGTAACAACTTCAAATAGATTGTCCCTCATGCCAGGTGATCTGAAAAAGCAGCAATAGATGTGTTAATCAGAGGCTCTCAGTTCATTGTGATACTGATGACATCATAAGAAGCAGGGATGAAAGCTACATGTATCATACAAGTATAATCTTTCTTTGGCAGGCAATATGAGTACACTCATATATATGTATGAGTGTATCAAAGAGGAAACTTATTACAATTGTGCACCATATTGTTTATCAAAAGTACTATTATGTGTGACATTATATTTTAGATGTAGTTATAAGTGTACAGTCAATCTTCGTTACTTCAAACTAGATGGGACAGTTTAAAAACTTCGAGATATTCGAGTATTCAAGATATCAAGGGTAATATGATTAAAAAATAAGTCTTCGAGACTTAAAAATCAAAAAATCATCTCGACATATCCATTGTTTTGGAGATATCAGTGTTGAGATATTGAAGTTCAACTGTATATAGCTGCACAAAAATATGCACAGCTTTTTATTAAATTGTATCTGCAGTATCCATCAAATAACTTTGATTATCACAGCTACAGTTTCTTTAGAAGATGGGAATTTTAAATTGGACTCTTTCTTTTTCATGCTTCTTAAATCTTTTCTCAAACTTACGTATTTGCTTTCCGTACATCTACGATGTCATTTTTTGAAATTAATCTTAAAGGTTCTTCTGACTGAAAGAGAAAGAAAGACTAATCAAAGGTACACTGCTTATTTATTAAAATATATTGTGTTTTCAATATGCAGCAGCTATCATTAAGCTACCTGTTTGATTTCATAATTCTATATAGCCAGCTCACACATAGTGTATGACAACAGTTTGCTCCTTTCACAGAAAGGCATAAAAATAGCCTTGAAGGCAAAGTTTAACAATTGTGTAATTTGAAACAAAGGACCACCATTCTTTTACTGAAACTACCTTCTTAAATAGTAAGTTCAAATTTTTAAACATTGAATATCTGTAATTGATACAAGTTCAAAAAGTTTAATATTTACCTGGTCATTACTGTAATATGCTAAGCTTTTGTCATTCACAACAAAATACCTCCTCTTCCAGTTTTTCCTCTAAATAAATAATTTGTAAAATGTCAATTTTATCAAACACTCACTATTTGTTATTATAGAAATTCATTTTTAATTGCTTAAAGTCAAGACCTAGTAAATGATTTCATAGTGTTTTTATTTGCTAGATCAATAATGACGTCATAATTGATTTCACATACGGGTATCTTTTTCTTGCCCGTACTTTAGGGAATAGGGTAGAAAATAAAACATTTCTTCACATTCCATTTGAAATCCTATTCTAAGTAATCTAGATGACTAGACTGTAAAAGTGGTTATTGTGCTGGTGGTTACTTACACATTTCCTATGGTCAAACAATAATCTTGGGTATTAAATATGCCGAAACTTGATTTACCACTCTAAAGTTTAAATTTTTTTTTACAATATGTGCAGAGGTATTTCAAACGATTTTAGGCTTACAGCATAACTATAGTGTAAATTTACCCCATGTGTAAATACAGTATTTAGTTTAATATTTCTTTAAGGAAGAGTTCAAAAACATATCTGGCTTATACCTTATTCAGAGAGACTACCAAAAAAACTTTCATTTACTAGATCTTGGCCATAAGATATTGATAAAAAAAATATCAATTTTTCTCAACTTTAATTTTTGTCAAAATATTTCAGTCCCAGTGAAATCGGAAGTGTACAAATAAATCTGAATAATGATTGGTAGATACTGACCACGCCTCCCTGTTTGACACAGTATCCTTTCTTGACTGCGTTCTGTGAACCCGCCACAATCCTGGTATTGTCATTGCTCTCCTCGCTCTCACTGGAGGGATTCGAGTCATTAGAGTTCTCATTCTGATTGGTTAAAAGAGAAAAAATAAAAAATTCAAAACCTTTTTTTTTTTTTAGTAAAGCCAGGCTACCTCTTACATCGAGAATCTCTTTTTTTTTCTTGGAACCAGAAATAAATACTTTAATTACAGGTTACTTCAGCTTTTAATTTTTTTTTTTCAAATTTCCTATCCTACTGGACCAACACTTGTGTTGATCACAGTGCATTAGTCCAAATCTAAAATATATCAATCTCTTACTACTGAGCCAGTGTTTGTTTTGAGAAAATTGTCTTTTATTGTAATTGTAAAACCAAATATCTATAGGCTTTACCGACGGTATCATTCTTACCAACTAATATGACCAAAGTACTCGTATTATCAAGAATTACAGAATAAAACCCTTCTTTTTTTTTTTTTGTTATCCTGACCACTGCACCAAACATGGTGACAAAAATTGAATACCCTAATTGGAATTTTGATGGGGACTCCTCCAGCAATCTCTGTCTTGTAGCCTGCTTCAGGGTCATTTAGATGCTTGGATTCCTCTACAGGAACCTGAAACAAAAATTGTGAAATTTAAACATAATTGTAGATCCCTTTTTTATTAATGTACAGGTGACTCTCGATGATTCCAAGTACATTAGATCAAGGTTAAACTTTGAGGGATCAAAAGTTTGAGTTTTTAAGAGTTTGGAATTTTCCGGGTTGACAGACAGGTTTTAAAGTTAGTTTTTATACAAAATGTGATGATTAAGCCATTTATTTTAGTGCATATGCTTATGCATGTGCTTTAACAATGTTGTTGTCAGTTATATATACAGATCTGGGTGTTTTAAAAACTTAATAGAAACAAATATTGAATAAAATCATGATATTTATTATTTTATGCATCATATTATGACCAGATTGCTCAAAACTACTGCACTGCGAGGCAACTTGTCGTAAAACAGATAACTGAGTCCATGTATTACCCACTGTACAGATTCTTCTCCAGATTGCTCAGTGGTACTGCTCAGTTCTGTAAGAACTGTTCTATTCTGTAGTGTTCAGCAATAATCTTCATAATGACAATGATGCTAATAAGCATAATTTCTACACTTTTGTAATTCATTTAACCTTGACTATGGCTCAAAATTATCCTCTCGTCTCATAATTAATTTCTCATTTTCACTGAGTCTCCAGAATATCATAAGACCGCAGGTATTAATTATAGATTAGAGAACGGTATGTCCTATAATCAATCATTTATCAACTTGCAGGACAAGTGTCACCTGAATAAACATCCCGTTACATGGGTCAGGCATCTAACGCCTGGAGCCATTTAAATGACCAAGTCAAGATGTCAACTAGGTAATTCTTGCTTATACATGGCCACTTTGAGGTATCGAGAGTAAAAAACAATAGATTATGAATAACGGGACTGCAGTTTGAGTTCAAGAAATCAAGAGTAAATATGCTTAGTTATACTGGGAAAAATATTAGGACTGGACACTCACTTCCAGCGAACAAGAACTTTGAGCGAACGAATTTTGAGCCATTAAGAGTTACCTGTAATTACCAACACATACTATCATTGTTGAAACAGAATTTTCCATTTAAACATTGAACGTTGATGCCTACTGTTGTCGGACACTTACTGTTATTTTACTGACGTTATTCAAGGCATACACCCATCCATGCATATCTTCAGCAGACTCTGCTTGTAGATATAACGCTTTGCCTGCATGATTAATCACTGAAAAATACCATTTCAAAACACTGGTCAAACATGGCTAGGTTTTAAACAAAATGTTAAATGAATTGAAATTCAAATGATTTAAGGCAATTCAGTAATTCAGGTAGCTCTTTCATTTACAGTGTATCATATATCATTATATATCTTTGTATTGCTATGTCATCTGGTAGACAGCATTTACTCTGAAATAGTCTTCATGCTTTTTGCTTATGGTTAATAAGTCATGGAAACTATAAATGCACAGCATTCAATTTCCCTAGTTTTTAATCACAGAACTTCTCTGGTTTTATTGGAGTTGCTTTGCTAAATTCAAAGTTTGTTCACTTGGACCTATTTACCATCTACTGACTCTGCATTGTTGACTAATAAAGTTATGTATGGTATAATAATGTACCAATTTAATTACTGACTATTAGGACAATAGCAATTTAATGCCCCTCCCCCCCCCCAAAAAAAAAATATTATTTCCCTCTACTTTGCCTTGGGAAATAGTTCAACTTGGTGTCTCAGGGGACAATTTACTTGCTATTGTCCTCTAAAGCCAGAAATACATTGCGTGCATTCGACTTACCAAAGCAGGAATTCAGTTTGGGTTTCTGTTTCTTGGAAACTTCACTAACCTGAAATAAAGATTGTTTTAATGTTTCAAAATTCTTGCAGTTTGCACCATGGGCACCTAAAAAAAATTCAATGACTACCTGTACCTTGAGTTGTGGAATATTATCTTACCTTTGATATAACAGTAGTACTGATTTCCCCACATGGGTATTGCTGATCTGAAGCCAAATTCTGTAAATGCAAAACAATCTCATTTCATTTTTTTTTTATACAACAAACCAGCCTTTTAATGTAAATATAGTAATTTACGGTAGATACAAAAGACATTATTCTTTTGGACAAAAAGAATGTTTTGCAAAATAATATAGATGTGCAAATCACATGTATTTTTTTAAATTTATAGTGAACAAATAGTGAAAAAAAGAAAGGCATTTTGTGTTATATAGCAGTACATACATTAGGGTTATCAAGATAGTATTTCAACAACTCATCACGAGGTTCAAGAACAAAGTATCTCCTCTTCGAGTTGGTAGAGGACTCTTTTTCAAGGATGTTTAGAAATCCACAAGTCCTTCCTTGTTTGTCTTGGTATGGCATGGTATTATCCTGTCAAAAGAGGATGGGAAAATTATTTCCTAAGAATACAGTATACTAGTATACCTATCTTTCAAAGAGAAGCAAATCAATTATGTCAAGATTTAAACCCCCAGGTGACACTCTTTTTACAAACAGTCTGTTGATTTACATCTATACATTATAATAAAGAAAATTTGAGTCCTGCAAGTCAATTTTAAATCTGTCAGGACAAATACTGGCAATTATGTACCAACCAGACCTAACCCAAGAGAGTGAACCCTAGCCAAATTTAGGATTTATTTTCTGTGGCAGTTACTAATACTTTTCGACAATAAAATTGAGTGCAAGTCAGCAAGTATGAACATAACTTTTCTGTTAAAAAGAGCAGTAAAGCCTATATGTGCCCATAGAATGTGTCTGTTTGAATTGTTTATAATGGAATTATAAGTAATCAAATAACTTGTTCCTAAAAACCAGTCTCCCATAATAAAATCTATTCAGATTGAATTCCTACCATAAGCAATAAGCCTACTACTTGTACAAAACAGGCTTAAAAACACACAAGAATTTATGGAAAATTTGAACAACTTCTACAAATTCCTGTCAGTTGCCAGTTCTAGCCATTACAATGAATGTTACAATTAATCACGCAAAATAAGGTGATGGTGAGAATAGAATCAGTATTCTGCCATTACAAAAATATAGAAAATTTTATGTTTGTGAGCAAATAGGAAATTAAATATAATATATTATATACACATTCATCTTCCTTCTGTCCTAAGGTATTCATTTAAAATTGTGAATGCCAATGACTGCACTATTTCAGCCAAGTTTACAGGTGGATGTATATTGTCATAATTTATAACGTGCGAGTACCCATTACTGCCGAACAATACACAAGTTTCCTCTATTACTCTCTTCATGTAAGCTGTCATGTTAAAATTTCTAGGCAAATCTCTGCACTGTTCATGTAATTAATTTGAGGAATAATTTTTATTTTATTCTCATCAATATCTACTTACTTCTTACTAAAAATAAAAACCCTGTCCATGACCTTCGATTTAAAAGAAGTTCGAGTACCTATTATTGCCGCTCATATCTTTTCGCTATTTTCCAGTAATTAATCAGTAAAAATGTCAAAATTTTAAAAGAATCTAACAACATAAGATACAATGTAAGAACATAACAAAAAAAATTCTATCATAAACGCAACTCAATCATATTATAAGCAATATTTTTTTTTCGATGTCCTTGCGGCCACCTGCAAAAAAACGGAGGAACATGTACTTCACATGTCTCGGGACAAATGATTAAAAATTATAGAAATGCATTCTTTATTTATTAATTTTTTAAAAAAATAAGTCTTAGTGTGACCACTAAAAGAAATAACGTGTGTGAAAGTTAACAGCAGCGCCTCTGATTTACACCGCAGGTGCATATGGATAAATCTTTGATCCGCCTCAGGTTGCAAACAAAATGGCGTCTTACAAGCAAGCAGACGCTCAGATTTCTTTCTTAAATATTCTGTAGTAGAATTGGTATCTTGCTTATTTTTGTCAAATATCATAACACGGAGAGAAATATTCCTCGAATTTGGACCTAAACAAAAAAATGCCCTGTCATCAAAGTGGATTACAAGTCAAACATTCAGTGGCATGTGTCATTGCACGAATACAATTTAGATACATTTTTATAGGGGCAACTTTGTTAAGGTGAGTCCTGAGATGTTTGAAGTAAATTTTCTTCATTCCCAACTCTTATAGTGTCTTAAACATTCTATTTTTTATTTATTTTTGTTTGTAGCAAAAAACGACAAATAGATAGCGGAAATTTTGCTGTTTTTATAACAATCGGCAATAATGGGTACTCGGCAATAATGGGTACTTGCACTTTACCACTTTTAAAGTTTTGTAAAATGAAATGTGTAAACAGAAATTTTGAGTATTTGTACATTTACAAATAAAGTTATAAAATGTGGATTTCTTTGACAATAGGTTTTTCTGTATTTGAATTATATAGGAATATACCCCAAGTCAATTTCATTGCTTGATGTAGATAAAAATTTTAAGAGGAAACAGTTTTACTGAACAGTGTGGTAATAAACAAGTACTTCCTCGAATTGGCTGTAAAAGCTCAACTCAATATATTACTCAACCATTTCCCAAAAGATTAGACAACCTTCTTTTGCCTTTACAGAATCCTATGCTTATCAATTCCAGTAATCAATATGGAATTTTACTTTATTAAGTCTGTAAGGTAACGAAGAAAACGTAAGAGAACAACGAAAATGTAAACAATCAACATTGGGGAAAATGTCCAAATGCTCTCACTAAGTGCCTTGAAGTATAAGCCACACTAAAATAAACAGAACACAACTAAATAGCAACCTTAAAACATATGCTTCAACCACACGCCATCCTAATTATTTGGTTGGTGAAGTTTCTCTGAAGCGTGAAACGAGGAAGTCAAACTGCTTCGCCATTTTATTGGAAACCGGAAGTGTGTGATAATGTAAGAAACCACAAACGATCGCTACCCGAGCTGACATGTTTAACGCCGCCTTCAAAATATCAAACCTAAGAGGAAGGGCGATAAAATCAAAACAAAAAATTTAAACAAGTGATTTTTATTTATTTACAGTTATTACAAATACTGCGAGTTTTCAAGCTACATGTAGACTGGGTATAGCTGTCACCTGCCAATACTGAAGACAATTCCATTGAGTATTCGATATATAATCCATTATACAGTTATATGTGCCATGAACACTTCGTATTTCTTCAGATTGCATGATTCCTAATTGCAAACAATTAATGAAAAATAACATTTAAACTAGGGGTTTGTTTGGTTTTAGAAAACCCAACAATTTCTATTAAACCCGCTGGTGACGTTAAATTTAAAATTTGGGCAGCCTCTTGAATAAATAGCCTTAAAATACAGGAATATGTTTATGTCACATGAATGTGATATTTTATATTTTTTCTTCATTAAATCATACACCTATACCTAATACCACACATTGTGAAGTATTAAATAGACCTTCAGTTTGTTAGTAGACATTTACGCGAAAAATAACGTCAGATGCCTTTTGTTAATTTCACTGAATAATTGATTAAGAAACGCATCTGCAATTTTTTTCTTATCCTTTGAGAATTTAAAATTCTTGATTTCAGTTTTCAAAAAGACTTTCATTCAATAGGAAATGTACATCATTTACCATCTTGCTTTTATCATAATGTCGTCTAACCACGGCTTCCTGATTGTCCCGATCCGCTGTGCAATGATGGAAAGTCTTCTTTATAATCTTAAAACATTCACATTTCTTGTCACAACAAGTTTTATGTACATGTATATAAAGGTTCACAATATATTCGATATGACACACGACCGATGAATATATCATTTAGTTTATAACATTTTCCCTTGCAGTTCTAACGTAAACACGTACTGCACTCTTGTTATAGTATTTCCTTGTTCTTGGGCTGAACTGATTTATGTTTTTCAAACAACACACGGAATGACAGACTGTGCACTAATTTCCTACTTCCTTGTTGTAACGTATAGTACCTTACATCAAAAACTCTACGCAGCAGAGAGAGAGAGAGAGAGAGAGAGAGAGAGAGAGATTTATGCTACACGTAGCATCGTTTTTTACAAGGAGGGGGGGGGGGGCAAACTTATCCGAAATATTGAAAAAAAAAATAATGAATAAAAATAAACTCTCTTCCCCAAAGTCTGCAAAAATTCTATTTAAAATTGTACCCGTCGGGGGTAGCGAAGAGTGATATTAAATTCAATATGTTTTAAAATTTGTTTGTTGCGAAACAAAGTGGTGCCCCCCCCCCCCAATTACTTACTGCCTGTATGATATATAAGAACATTTCTAAAGTTATTTCCTATGTTATACGTATTGGACTTTATTTTAAAATGAATACGCAAAGGTTAATTACATGGTTAATGCGATAATTTAGTAAATTTTATTTTTTAACTCTGTAACACATATATTGTATTATTGGAAGCATTGGAAAATACGAACAGCGTTTTAACGTTAGTTTTCTCTCTCTTGAAATAGAGGGTTACATGTAAAATACATGTATGTGTCTGTTTCATTTGTTTTGAAAATTTTCTCCAAAAAATGTCTCACGTTTGAAATCAGGAATTATAGTGCAATTTAGGATATAGAAAAAGGAGTTCCGTGTGCTTTTAAATGTTCCGCGTGACCTACCAGGGTATTTATTTTTTTTTTGGTTTTCCTGTTTTAATATTAAAAAAACAAAATTGTAAAAATGGTAGAAATAAACAGAATATAAGAATAAATAAGAAAAACAATAATGTACTTTCCAACACATTAACCCTTCCTTTAAAAATGCGTTTGACTTTAGTTCTTGAGATCTTCATCAGTTACATTGTAGTTTTGCACGCGTGCTGAAATCCTTCACACATACAGACGACATGTACAGTAGGCAGCTGACAGTTGGCTGTCAGCAATTACAGTAAGAGGTTTGCATCGACAGTTAGCTGCATATCGTTTATATATGGAATTCCCAAAAGAAGTGATTTAAGTAAATTATGCAGTTTATTGTTTATTTCATTTATGGGTACATATAGAATGGTTATACATCTACATTGTTTATGCATGCACATGTATATTTAATATTATATTTATGTATATTTTCCGACGTGCGTAAAATGTTTGATTTAAATAAAATTGAACCATTATATATAAATATATGTCAACTTTTATTATTTTTTTAATTGATAATTTTTTCATTACAATTAAACATTATGATAAAAGATAGATAACTCGTTTTCAGTAAAAAAAAAAAAAATAAAACCCAGAAAGTTTGAAAGTTTTTATCGTAAAATTAAAGCTGCTTGGTCCGATTTTTTGTTATTACAGTATCAAATATTTTTTTCATACAAGCCGTTTGTCTTATAAAGTTATGGACTTTCTCCTATTTACACCAGCAGGATAGGTCTCCTTTCAAAGTTACAAATATTCAAAGTAAATAAAAATAATTTCTCTTTGGGCAAACGAAAAAACAAACCAAAATGCATCATGGGATGTTTAGAAAAGGGAACCGCTTGGTTTCGTCCCCCAAATGATTGGAGTTATACAACCCACATGCTATGCATCGATTGTAAACGAATTATTAGCAAACAAAACGTACACAGGTTTATTTGTAATTTCCCTGAACATTATCATGACCTTTATTTACAGCGATGTCAAAGCCGGAATACAACCATACCCGTCTTGACGTCAGGGGTGAATTTTAGCATGAGGCAAAATAACCCGATACCCTTTTATGTCGTTTGTTTTGTTAACAAATTTTGTACAATTTTTTTTTTCCTTGAAATTTGGCTTAATTGACTTGGAAAACTACTGCAATGTATATTATTATACATATACTTAGCATAATTATCGTTTAAAAACGTGCACAAAATTTGATATAAAATCGGACCAAGCAGCTTTAACAAACTATTAAAGTACATTGGAAAAATAGGATTGTTCGAAAACAAAAAAAACGAAATTGCTTTAGACATTGATAAATTTTTATCATAAAATAAAAAATTGAAAAAACCCGATATTATGAGATTGTTACGTCACCTTTTATGAGGTTGCAATTACAACGTCATAGTTTGTCTACCCTTACAACCGAACAACATAAAAAGTGAAAAGTCGAGGTAAGTTGTGTTGGTTATCATCTGTTTTTACATTATAAATTTCACGTTTAAAATAAGAAGATGACACTTTTCTTTCTGTAGCATATTAGACACCAAGTTCGACCAAACTTGACCCAATAATTTTCGTTTTTTTCTCAAGCGACGTTTGCGATAGTTATGGATAGTTTTGACAAAGTTAACGATGGAGTGAACTCCAACAAGTGTGCAACTGATGACAATGTCAGAATGGTAAGGACATTATTCATTGATTTATCGAAACATGCTTTCATTTTTGTATAAATCGCCAGTTTTCCTTTATTTGCTGATAAAATAAATCCTTTTTCTCATTTTGATCAAATCTGATGTAATTGTATATATTTATTGTAAATAATAGATTATTATATTTTTGAAGTTAAATACTCTATAATATTAGTTGTTCATTGCTTTACAGAATCTGATGAATCAAAGGAGTAAAACAATTGACGAGTGGATTCTCAAACGAAAGGAGGCGTGGAAGTTCCAGGAAGAGCTTCTTGTAAGTAACTATATATATATATATATATATACAATCAGTCTGGCCGTCACATCGAACAAAACCTTCAATATCATACTATAAATAAAATATTGCACTTCTTAAATAGAAGAAAAAGTGTGAAAATTAGCGACATCAATCAACCAGACTTGTAAGCAGTTAGTTATCTTTATGGAAAGAAGACATGTATAATCATGTAAAAACTATATGCATTGTATTTTAAAATTGCTATTCAAGAAAAAAAAATAACCAATGACAAATAAAATCTGAGAAGATCGGGAACAGAATTTAAAAATAAAATCCTGCAAAGTAACGAATGTATGATACCGTGGGTATTTGTTTTGTGGCGAGCAGGGAGGTTAGGCTAATTAAAACAACAATGTGTGTGTTTTTTGTTCCTTTTTTTAATTAAAAGGGGGAAGGGATTATTATAAAAGTCATTACTTGTCTTTTTTTTCTCCAATCAACCTCATTATTATAATATCTAAATGAATTGTTATGTAATACAATTTTTTCCTTCATTGTGGTAGAGGTCCCTGACAAACAAACCTACAAAGGACAGCCATGTATTTGATGATTTATTTATTTTATCAAAGAAGGCGAGAAAAATGAAAGAACTACACCAGGAATTGCTGGTATACATATGCATTGCAGGAACATTCAATTCATAAAAATATGTTTGCATCCTATCTACCGACTTCGTATGTACACAAAAAGCTTGGGTTTTTTTTAATTCTGAAAAACAAAATGTCTGTGCCAATTGCTCAAACTAACAATCATAAGAGATATTAAATATTGAAATCAACTATATATTTGACTATTCGTGTATATGATGTTTAGTGCTACGTGTATTCCTAGTATTCCTTCTAATCTAAATACACGTGCTCATTGCTACGATGTTAACGTACTAAACGAATCGACACGTGTTATGATGGCTTGAGTATACATGATCGAAAATTACACCGGTAAGTCTTAAAATCTTTCATTTTTACTTTCTATTGACAAATCCCACTGTATATTTTCACTCATGCAGGGAATGGTGGGCCGGAAGCAAGAGAAAGAAGAGAGGAAGACAGTCGGATGTTTGTCCCCCGGAGAGTTCTTCTGTTAAACGTAGACATATTTAAAGACACCCAACAGGTAGATAGGGACCATTCCAATCGCAACTTCTCGGGCCTTTCCGGCAAGCTCGGAAAAACGTGTTTTTTCCGAGCTTGCCGGAAAGGCCCGAGAAGTTGCGATTGGGACCATTCATTAGAAGTTACGCCCCTTTATTCCAACATTTAGAAATATTTTAGTTGGAAAGGTTAACATGCAAAAACATCTTAATTCGTTCAGAATATTATGATCAAATTTCATTAACTAAAACAATTAATATCGGTATTTTATGTTCTGAACAAATGTTACTTGTGCACCTACCAGCTGCCTACAGGAACACGCATGCGCGCGATCGCACAAACACACTGACGCTTCAAAAATAAAATAAGTGTAATATTTGTATTCACAGGTTGAGGATTTTGAGAATACTGATGCAGCTCCTCCAGACCCTGGTAATAGATTCTCTACTCTGGAAACTGATGGCTCCCAACAAGGTCCTGTAAAAGAAACTGACGCCAAATATTCTTGTGGGGTATTTGTATTCTAATGTATAACATTTTTTTGGGGTCAAGTCATTAGATCAACATGTCTCTTATTTTAATGTCATACGAGTATTTACATGCGCAGGCCCAGAATTATTTTCATGAGGGTGTGTGTGTGTGTGGGGGGGGGGGTCTCTGAGATAATTTTGATTTGATTTACTAAGTGATACAATCGAGTTTTCGGGGGTGGGGGGGGGGGCACCCTGACCCCCATCTAGATCCGCGCATGCATTAAACTACATGTAGTAGTATAGAGGAACTGGCATTACTTCTGTCTGACTAGACCATCAAAAGGCGGGCTAAATTTTATCCATACCATATCACGGATTATTTTTTTTCCATTTGAAAAAAGAGTTCATTTTGAAATACATGTATAATGTCTCAATATTTGTTGTCTTTTGTAGTAGGTCCAACCCTCGAAACGCCAAGATGCTTGAAGAAATATTTTGGATTCTGATAAACAAAATTACATTGTAAAACGAAGACCATAAACTGGATGTCCTTTGCCATCATATGATTATGATAATCATCAGATCAAAGGAGAATTAAATTTAAATCCTTTATGAAGCTGTTTTACTGTTTTATTGTTTCTTAAGTTACTATATCGTATGATTGTTTTCGTTACTAAATGAAGTTGAATGTCAATACAAGTAACGTGTTCCGTTTTGCATTACTGGTATTTAAAATATGCAGTACGAAAGAATTATTAAATCCTGATTAATATTGAGGACAATGTTTAACATAAAAATATATGTAAAGAAAAATTTAAAAATAGTATTGATATTTTGTTTTCAATAAAGTAAAGATCATTCATCATGTCTACGGGTATTGTCGCCAGAAAAAGTATTGTGGCCTTTGGACCTCTTGTATTTTTAGTCCAATCATTTAATGTATGCTTTACAGTTTGAGTTTTTACTATTATTGACTGTTTTTAAATTATATTTAATATCTTCTTGTCCTGCAGTGTTAACAATTGGAAAGATGTGATGACATAATTTTTGTCTTTTGCATCTGTGTGTAACTCTCATGATCGTTATAGTAATACTTTAATTAGTTTTACATGAATGCTTTCAAAGATTTAATGCCCACACGGGCTCTGATTTTCAATACCCGCTACATCAATTAATGTCCTGTTTGAGCCACAAAGGACAGCATTTTCTTGTTTAAATTAGATCAACCTCAGACAAAACTCAAGAAAGTAACATTATGTGTCTCGTTTTGTAACAAATGGAAAAAAAACACAATGCCAGAAAGAACGACTTTTATTGATGATTGCCATTTTATTTCACAAAAAGATAAAAATGCATAACAGATTTAATATCATTGTCTTCGTAAGCTGTAGGTTCTTAAAAAGATGCATTGCCTCAAAAGATAATAAGGCATCACAAAAATAGATGTTCCTATAACAACCACATTTTACTACGCGATGAAGTAAAGCAAATTCTTAAGCTATGTATGGTGATAAATGAAAGTCTGTGGCTAACAAAGTTTTGAATGACACAATATTAGAAGAATGATCACACTCTTTTCGCCTCCTACTCCTAAAGATCACGTCCAAGCCATCTTTCTTCGCATTCTATTGAAAATTGAGAAAAAAAAGATGGATACATGTGATAACCGTTCCTAGAAAATTATTCATTAAAATCAGTTTAATTTGGTATTCTATTGTTATTTTTATACATGTAATGTAGTTATTTTCCAATATGGATTGTTCGTGTCGCACAGTATTAAGTTACGCGTAGCGCTGTGTATGGTTCCACTCAATGTAATGTTTTAGTCGGGGAGAAAAGTACTCCCCCAAAAACCCTCATTATTTCAAATAAAGGATGTAATTAAAACAAATAGCATTCTAATACCAAGTAAAAGCCACGAGTCGCATTAGAGTGCTTGATTGGTTTTCTTAATGATCAGTTGAACCGCTCTTGAGAAAGTTTTGATTATACAGCGCTGGTGATAAATGAAGACAGCGGACACAAATCAGAACTAAACACAACGTGTTACCCCAACGAAGGGCCAGATAAACAGTCGTTAGAAACGTGCAACTCATGCTTATTACCGTCTTTAGCGGTAATACCGGCCCCCAAACGCAACATGAAATATTACCCTTTCAAATCTACCCTTATTCTTCGTATGCACGAGGGGAAAATATCAAACATAGCAGTTATTTGACTCTATATCAAAGATTTATTACCCATTCTTTTTAGGAGTGAACGAATAAAAAGGAATTTTTATACGCAGTTTTCCTGTGAAGTTTTCCTCATTTCTTTTTGTATAATACGCACTTCTACTCTCAAATTCCACTGTCTTAGAATAAATCGACGCACTGAAAATATTGACACTGATCGCGCACTAACGACGTGCGGTAAGGGGATACTGGCTAATCAATTTCAATTATGTAATATATAGAACTTAGATCCCCCCTCTTTTTTTTTTTATCAAATTAAACTTCTCGATCGAGTCTCTTTTAGCTGGCTAAGAAAATCCGTGCGTATCGTAATCTTGATATTCGGAGCAATATCAGTTTTCTTTCAATAAACTTTTCGCAATTAGCTAAAAAAAATCCAATTATTATCTTAAATAAGGAGACAGAATGACATAATCGCGGTTTTCCGATCACAGAATCGTATTTCCCGTGTTGTCATTACTCGTGATAAGAACACATTACCGTCCACTCCTCATTTCTTGTATTCCTCTACATCCTCTTCGTTACATTTGTAATTATGGATCCTGTCAAAGCCCTCAAACTGGAGGTTACGGTACACCGTGGCCTTGACCCGGGGTCGTGAACTCGGAACCAAGTTCAAAGGGCAAATACATCTAATCTAAAATGAAAGTTGATTCATCTAATGATGGAACGTTGATCGTCGAAAAATATTCAATATGACAATATATTAAAAATAACTCGAGTTGATTTGATAGTCAATGCTTACTATCTCATCTTCAAAAAGTCTTATGATATCTTTTATTTTTTTGTCAATCGTATAGCAATCTGATAAGCCAAGAATGCCACACCCCCCCCCCCCCCCAAATAAAAATAAAAACAAAAAAACCCAAAAAAAACAAACAAACAAACAAACAAACGAACAAACGCAATGACCGTGTTGGTACATTTTGCATCTTTAATCTTTAAGATCATCTTTCAGCCTCACCGGTACTTTATTTTGGTTGACAATTACATAGTACATACTTACGGCGTAGTAGGACTTGTCGTTGAAGTCCATGGAGTCCACATACATACGTCTGGCCACCATGCCAGGTCTACAGCGGGGTAAGTCACGGACTGGCTCACAGAGGACCTCCCTGACAAACAACCAAAGCAAAGATAAATACTTACGTATTGTAAACATATTGAAACGTAGTGGCTCACATACGCTAATCATATGTAAACACATAAGTATTGTAAATATATTGTAACGTACTGGTTCACACAACCAAATCATAGATAAACACATACATGTACATATTGTAATCATATTGTAACGTACTGGCTCACACAACCATATCATAGATAAACACATACATATTGTAAACATATTGTAACATACTGGCTCACACGTATTGTAAACATATATATTGTAACGTACTGGCTCACACAACCAAATTGTAGATATATACACATACGTATTGTAAACATGTTGTAAAGTACTACTATATAAATAGTGCCTGTTTGGGAGGGTAACAGTTGAAATTGACACCCCTCGAAAACCATTGTCAACCGACGCGAAGCGGAGGTTGACAATGGTTTTCGAGGGGTGTCAATTTCAACTGTTATCCTCCCAAACAGGCACTATTTATTTTGTTATACTGAATGTCTTTTTTAAAATTTTTAAGAAAATTTTACTGTTTTTATATAGGAATAACGTGAATTCTACAGCGAACCGTACGCGCATAATTTTCGCGCATGTAACATTTTTTAATGTTACCCGTTGCCAAGTGCGTTGCTAACGCTGAGGGTAATAGTAAATATTATTAACTGCGTCTTAACCAATCAGATTTCAGTATTTAACATGAAAGTATAACAAATCACAAGATCTCCCTGACAACCAACCAGAGCATGGCTTCAGTAACTCACATAAACAAAACCTTAAACATAACCTTTGTTGAAAAAGAAAATTGTTTGTTAGCAAATATGTGAGTGAAGAGTGAAAATACATCATGGCATGTGTAGTTCTATGGTGCATTGTACACGTACCTGGAGCAACCTTAATTTAACAGTAATGTGAAATCAAAGAACGTTTGAGACGTTTCTGTATACATGGCTGCATAGACTTAGATTACAACTAGTGGGAAAAATACGATGTAGAAATTGTGCACTGAATATATGATAATCTTTGTTGAATAATACATATATTGAAGTTGTTGAATTAGATTTCTTTAAAATGGTTGCTTAATATATATAGATAAATTGATGTATTGGGGTTTTACAGAGCAATGTTTAATGAAAGAACTCTGGAGACATTCCTTTGCCTTGCTGCATAGAATTTGATAGCGTACATTTAGTACATGTACGTTTGTTCAATAACTTAACTATTTTAGTAATATCCATTTCTATGTACTTTCCATTCTAAACTACTATACAGTTGTAAATTGTTATACTTGGTAAGAACCTCGTATATTGTAAGAACTTGTGTTTGAACCATTTGTATGTTATAATATGTTCAAACCAGTGAGTGAAATACTAATGATGTAGTAATTGCATTCTCACTGAATTTTTATATTTCTCTTCGGAATGATTTTGAAATTGTTTGTGTTTCATTTCTTTTTAGAAACGATTGCTACATATACACCATGCTATTCAAATAATGTAAACCACTCTAAGAAATGCTACAAGTACGTGTAATGAAATATATTTTGGGTGGTCCGAACCATCACTGGCAGCCAGCACGTTTTGTGTTGGACTATAAGAGGGGATTGTGAGAATTACAAACACATCATTAAGTTGAGGAGAATGCTGTTCCTCCCTCAGTGAATACGTCGCTCTCTGTGGTTTTTGGTGTGTTTTGTTGATTCAACATGAATGGAAAGTAATCCCGTAATACTCGGAATGGAATTCCATTATGCATGGTCCAGAGTTCGCTCAATTAATGGAAGGTTCGGGAAGATGATGATATTTTTGGCATTGTTATCTGTGAGGTTTCAGCGTAAAGGTTTGTTGGATCCATTATGACAGAGACGAATCGTATATGAATATCAAACATGCCAGGACCCAATTACAGGGGGCTTACTCTTGGTCACAGTGACTATACGAGGGAAACCTTTACAAACAGGGCAATAGCCCATACGGGAATAGATCACGTCTAAATCCATTAGACCGCCATGAGATCATTTGAAAGGAGACCCCCGGATTCCTCTCTTCATGGATAAATTGCATTGTATCTGTAGTCAGCCTCTATTTATCAGATCTGGTTGGAAGAATGACCAGAGCCGCTGTTTACAATCTCTCCAATATTTTCTTATGATCTCAAGCTTCCCCGTTTCAATGGTTGTACTAATTTACCGATCGTTCGTACCAAATAAAGTTATATATACTTCATAAAAATGAGGAAAAAAACCTCATACACAAAGTATAGATATTTTGAATAAACTCATGCACTCTCCAGTATAGTAAGAGATATACTATTTCAAGAAATATCATAAGCTTTCTTGATCAAAACGCATAGGCATCGATCGGAACCGGGGGGGGGGGGGTCAAGGGGTGAGCTTAGCCCCTCCCCCACTTTTTTAATACTTTTTTATGACCACACCCATAATCCTTTTTTTTTCTTGTCAAGATTTCTGATAGGATCTACCCCCCCCCCCCCCCACTTTCAATTTGCTTCCGACGCCACTGTAACCTTTTAAGAATTCAAAATGATGAATCACAGAGCATGTGTTTTTGTCGCTCTTTTTATGTGATGAAGGAGTGATTGGTCCTCACGTGCTTTCGTAGGACAGGAACCAGGCTACATCGGGATGGTTCTCATTGATTGCTGGTTTTTATACTTTTTTCTCAATTTCGTCTGCTTATTCGAATGTCTTCAATTACAAATATTTCAGAGGCGCGATTACTATCTTACTTTATAAGTGTCTTCGACCACACTGTGACTTTTACTTTTTATAATTGTACGATTTCAACCCATTGTGAGGCTGTTTAGATCGACAGTTTTTGGTGGCTACCTCTATCATAAATAGCACATGTACAATAGTAATATATCATCGTCTACTGACTCTCAGGTCTACAGTTTGAATGCAGCAGGCGCTTTTGTTTTGATGAATAAAGATGAATTTTTAAACGCTAATTTTCTCCAAATTTGAATTTTTTTTCCTATCATTTTCAAGTGATTCTAGAATTACATAACACTAAGAAATGAAAAGGTTTGGCTTGCGTGCGACATTTTTCCCATTGGTGTGGAGAACCCTTAAACTGAAGGTTCGCGTCGGGTGTAAATTACCAGATGCTAACAAGGCCTGGTGATGGATAAGTATGTTTCCTATCATTCTCATGCAAGTATTGTTCTTGTTAATTGTTTATATTCTAAAATATTCATTTCAATTAAACAATCTTTGGTCAATAACGGCTAGCGTTTGTTGTCCTTTGATGTTATGTACTGTAATAGCTTTCCAACACAGTGATAAAGTTTGAAGCCATTGTACCAAAAGACTCAACTAATGGATAAAAATTGTTTCTGAGAAATTATTTTTATTATCTCTCCATCTTTTTTTCTGTTTGCACTAAGTGTATAGATAAAACAGAGGCTCAGTCTGCAAGTAAATACAATGCAAAGAAATCAGAAGTCATCTAAAGAACACAGCATCCATAGAAGGCCACTTCCGCATAGAGGGGATCAGGAAGCAACCAGGCGGATAATCTTATAGATAGCACTTTGATTGTTTGATTGAAAATAAATGGGAAAAATTATTATTTTCTTTGCACCAATGAGTCCGGTTTCGTACATAATGTCTGTCGTATGGCGAAACAACGTAATGGTCTGATCGATTCTAACCCCTCCCCCTCTTGTTTTTGTCATCAAGACTGTTCTCTTTGAAGCTTATAATCTCGGCTCTCTAGAGTACTCCAGCACTGTGCATTAAAAGAATGTCTTTTATTTCAAAGAGGATGCTTCAAAATAAACTGCTACTTGAAAGCAGTTCATCTCCACCGTTTTGTCATTTATAAAGATAAATGCAATCTGATGTGTTGAACAACGGAGTCGTATTAGTTTTCTTTTGATAAGAAGCACAAGTGATTTTGTAATGCAGCAGAATATGCTTTTTTATTGACAATTCTCAAGATGGCTTTATACACCTATTATAGTAAACAGGATTGGCCAAAACTGGAGTATTATTGAACGGTGGAGGATTGCGTACAATAGCTCATGTTCTCATTGAATCAATCATTAGAGGAGTCGTTAGGCGAGTCCGTTCTACAGTGTAGACAGTGTTTGCATAATACATTAGTTGGAACTCATTTTTAATGAAGAGAAAATCAGCTTTTTAAAGCAAATTATGTAAATAGCACATACGTTTTCTTCTGATGTTAACCATGCATGCCACTTATATTAGACCCACAGTAAATCCCGGGGGGTTCAAATTGTTAAGTGTATAACAATAAAAAAGATATAAAACGGTGAATCAAGCGTCGGTTCTGATGAAGAAATACACCATTAAAGCTCCTATTCATGTCACACGAACAATGCCAAATACATTATACATGCATATAAATTCATAACACTCGTCAATGTTTTATCATTAATGAAGAAAAATGTTCACCGATTGTTTTTCATAAATTGAGATAAGTGCAATTTCTGATACAATATGTAGATATCAAATAAAGCCATCAATTAAACGATGCCATTAAATATACTGACTGTTGGGTTCGGCTCTGGTAGATCATATTCTCTCTGTTAAAAGGGCAAACCCGAGAGTTGTTGCAGAAACAATTGGTGATGTGTCGCCTCTCTGGTTCAACGCTCCCATCATCCATCATTCGGTCAAATTCGAACACGTTCCCGCACACTGCTAGCGGGGGGCATATCGGCGAGTTGGACCTCTGGAATAGACATGTATGTTTATAGTAAAGGTACCGGTCAACAGAATGCAAAAGTGAAATTTTATTTAAAAAATTATTGCCATTAAAATTGCATAAGTTTTTACTTTTAATATCACAATTTGTTAAAAGTTATAATAATATTGATTCCAGAACAAAACTTAATAATTAACAACGAAAACAAGGTTAGTGTCTGCAATATTCAATTTTCAAAACACAAGTGCTGGATATCATTTTCACAAATCAAGATATTTGAAGTAAAAACAATACGCTTCTCAAATTAGTTTGTTTAAATTAAAAACAATACAGTTGTAATCTTTCTATTTTTTGTTGTACGTTGAAACCTGAAGGGGTGGAGTGGGCGTTTCAAAACAGTTAATACGGACTTTTTTTCACTCTAGTGAATGGATGTAGTTTGGGCGCATAGGTATTTATGATTGTCGAGATATTGAGCAGAAGGTGGTGGAAGCAGAAACTTCGGACAGAGATGTATTCAACGACCAAGAAGAATAATAAATATTCCCCAGCTTAATCTTCGTCTCAATTTCTTAAAAACAATTAGCTCCAGTCGTCTTACATCTATCATCTACAACCGCGTACACAATATCAATTGGCTAGAATGAGGAGTATATTTTTTTTATTCAATTTAAAAAAGTTATGAGAAATACATTCATAATCATGATATCATTTTGATGGTGTTGTCAAATAAATACTCCACCAAATTTTCAAAATATTAATTATGGTCCAACTAATTAAACCTTGAATTTTGTATTGAAGCCTATGGGCAACGTATGTTTTAATAAGATATTGTAAAAAGTAACTTAAAATTTGTAAAACTCTCTTGGTTAATACATGCATAAACTTTCTCTTGATTAAAATATGAATTAAAATGAATCATTTACCGCAGATATTTTGACGAAATTAAAATTTTCTTTTTTCAACAAGGGGAAATAATTCTTTTAAAAATTTTAAGGTGCAAAATGACCGGCTTCTCATAGGTTGTCAGTCATGTGAATTTGGTTCATTTCACTTTCATTGTTTTCTAGTAATACATATTTAACTGGTTTAAAACGATTCAAAATTGTTCAATATCCCTTCATTATACATTGAAAATCTTAAAATATTCTGTCTAAAATACAGAACACGTTTCTGGTTGTTTCCACATATTAATTCACCTCATATTAATCTGATGTATAAAGACATTAAGTTTATTTATATAAACCGCTATTTTTTTCCTGCAACATGTTACACAGGCTGCTATCTCTGCTACTATCTGCACTTTCATTCCTTCAATGTATTTTGTTCTTACCTATCACAAAGAATCGGATCAAGAATATTTTTTTTACGAAATGATTACAAAATGACAATTATTTTATCACAATATCAAAAGATGTCAGACCATGAAAGAAAATGTTGAATTTTTAAGGAGCTGTGTGTTCAACACATTACCTATCAGGTTTATCTTAAAGTGTCAGATAATTATGGATTATAGGCTATAAAATATAGTTTGGTAAAGAAAAAAGTCCATCATTTTAGCTTTGTTTGAATTTTGTCCTTTATCTTTATACAGGGCTTTTCTTCTTAAGGAAATAAATTATTATGTCTCAAAATGGATACAATTACCCCGCCCTCTTGAAATATGAACCTTGAACTGGAAAATTATTTCAGATGTACATCTATTTACAGTGTGAAGATAGGAGACAAGTAATATAATACAACCCGAAATAAACCGTACATGTATATCACTTATAGTTTAGAGAGTCTGCAGAGACTCTGAAGCCTACTGGCTTCGCATTTTGCGTGCCTCGCATATGTTTATAAATGTTATTATGTTTAATGCTGATGAGCTTATTGCTCAAAGTTGAAATAAATAATAATAATAATAAGATACCAGGAAATAAAAATAGCGTCTGGATATTCCCTTTTGAAGAGAGGGCATACAATAATTAATAAATGCTTTTTCACAACATGAAAGAGCAATCGTATCTTTCAAATCATTTTACGTTTTACAAGTTCGATGCTTTTTGATTAAAACTATTGGAAAAATTCACGACAGCCTTTTTTAAATATTTTTTGTTGTTGTCAAAATTAACACGTGGCGTCAGTAACGATGGGACGTGAATTGAACACCATTGTTTGTTAATCTACTTTACGATAAACATCGCTGTAGGTGGTCGTTTCATGAGTTTCAGATGAAAACATTATTAAAAAGAAACCCCCACTAATAAAGCTATTTAGCCTTTGGCGGACGCTTTCTGATGAGAGGTTTTAAGAATAATGAAAACAATTGCTAGTGAAATGAAACCTTATAGGAACATTAACAGAAGCGGTCATTAGTAGTTTCGTGATGCTGCATGTGGTTTTTTTTTATAAGATCTGTAATATTGTAAAAATTTACATGCCAGATCGGATGAAACGAGACAAGTAAAAAATACATGTACAACACTACAAACAATGGACTACTGGATGTAACATTAGAGCTCAATTACACTCAATTCTAAAATAAAATATTTGTGTTATACATGTACTATTACACATGCCAGATACATTATTACACTGATTTGTGAAGTTTAATTTTCGATAGAGAGATATTTTTTGATTTTTTAAATTTCAAAATGCCAATTTCATATATGTTAAAAAAGTAATCAGTTTAAAAATGTTGTATGATAACCGACTGACAGTGATAAAATTTCACGTTCATTAACTTTTTTATAGAAACTTCTTACCGTTATAAACACGTCTTTGCCGTCAGCAATGGTCAGAACCATAATCAAAGTTGTTGTCAAAACCAGAGAATACATCCTTAAGACGTTGTGGATGGAGATGACAGGTCAAATAGAAAAGCAGAGCACACACCGAGATATATACGTCACTGAAATGACTGAAATGACAGATAGCACGTGATTTCTATTACCAATACCACCACCCTACCGGCGTCGCTGCTGAGAATAGCTACATATGTATTGCTTGACTTTTACAGATCGATGACTAGAATGCCAAACTCTCAGAGAGCTGCTTGAGAGGGAGGAGGCACGGGGCATCCAGTTTGGTCCCTATAATGATGAAGCCTTATAATCATTAACGCCTCACGGCTTTTATGGTCCGTCAATTTTAGGAAACTCGAGATCGCCAAGTAATGGACATCTGACATTAAGCGTGTTTATTATTATTTTTTTTTAGATTTTAGTTAACGAACTTTAGTTCATTTAGTTGTAAGATACAGTACGCTATAAATATCACAGTAAATTATTCAATGAAAGTTCAATTAAATATATTTAGAACACATCTCTCTTTGTATTGATGAATAGCCAGCTCCGAAACAATGATCAAAGAATGGTATAAAAGTTTTAAATCTGTAATCAGCAATATTGTATTATAAAGCAATGAAAATTTTAAAAAATACTAATAAACAAATATAATATCATAAAACTTTTCATAGTCGTATTCGTTAGAATATCGGTAACAGAACAGGAGTTCATATAATGTTAATTGATTTTACCCAACTCCAAACATCCTAAAGATGCACAAACCCGTAACGCGTATTCTTTACATGTATTGTACATGTCCAGTACTGGTATATGATACATCAAACAAAGACTTTTACAAAGTGATCAAACAGAGCCTTGCTTCTTGTACAAAACATTTTCGTAAAATTATTTTAATATAGTTAGCGCTGAACACCTTTTAAAATGATCAAATACCAAATGTATCAATCCCAATGGAAATAGGCCTGTTATAAATCTCACTTTTTAAAAATATTATAGAAGTTGATCGACAGGTGTCGCCTCACTAGATACATTCATTTGATCATTAATTACGTAATGTAATGTACCGAGATTTTAATGCATGTCTAAATCGAAACTATCCCCACAGAAGTATATGATTAAACGATCATAAGTCGTTAAAATGTCGTTATATTCTCATTGACATTAATGTAATGGTCGGGGCCTTTGATAATCCATGTGGCCAAGTTTGTCTTTAACTCGGGGATCTTTGGAGATTTTGTTTTCAGTCTATCATACTTTGGAATATAAAGAACTAGTCGGCAGTATAGATGTATCAATAGATAATTTCCCATCTAACTATTTACAAATAATTAAAAACTGGAGTAATTTTATTTAGTAAGAAGTTTTTCTTTAAATTGATTCATGTAAAATATCTACTGTACTTAAATCAAAATTGACTAATATTAAATAAAATGAAACATTTGGCACAATGAAAACCACATGCATTTTGTTTGGTTATGAATGTTATTTCAAATCACAAGTTTCTACAGAATCATCAAACTCTTTGATGTCGTGAGGTAGAATAAAGCTATAAAATGGTATTTGATCATGATTTTATAATCTAACCACCCCCCCCCCCCCCACCCACATATAAATCTAAGTTTAGAGTTCAACGAGAAATCGAGTAGATAACTAATAATATTTTTTAATATTTTAATTTTACATTCTAGATAAAATTAAAGTCAAAAATGGCATACAAACTTAAGGTTAAATCGTTGCTAACACCAGATACATAATAAAAATTGCTTATAATTATGTGGTTCTAGGCTTTTCTCCGGTTGCCAAACTATAAATCTATTACCTTATTATACTCCGATGATGACTTCACCAGCACTGATTATGTATAGCTAGTTATATCAAATGTAATTTTGTTCATTAAAGGAACAACTGTGTTCGTGTAAGATAACACCAGATACGGATAATTGAAAGAAAATGATTCCGGATAGGTCCTTCGTTTAATAAAGCACACTGTTATTCTATTATTAAAAATCTGTAATTAGATATCAAAACTACGAGATTTCTCATAGGACAAACAACATGGCCATAAACCAGTGAAATTAAAAGCCAAATGATCCAATAACATGAACTCCCGACGTTTTGGGTTCTTCTGATTTAATAGAGTGAAATGTAATTTTACAGAAAGAACACCACTGCCAGATAAAACATTGCTAACCGCCGTTAATTTTTATCGACAAGGGGCGTTCGAATGGATTTCCAGCCGAACAATTTCTCAACCCCAGCGTTGCTCTAAAGTTACCTAGATGGCGCCCACGATAGCAAAATGAAACTTTCTGCATTGTATTTGATGCCTACTCTAAATTTCATTAACATACGTATAAACCTTTTCTCGAGAACCAATTCGATAATTAGAAATGAACGAATGCAATCAGTATCCCCTTAGCGTTAATTGACAATTTGCATATAGACAGATGTGGTCGTTTGGTCCGCTGGTGTTACGACCACATAGGTCATAAATTGGTCATCATTTGTTGATGGAATGGAAGTATTTAATGTTGGGTTCTTAAACTGTGTTTGGTCAATTATGATTACTCTAACAAAGTATTTTTTAATTAAGATAATGCTAAACAATTTATTCCAAATGTGAACAATAATAATTCATGCCCCCCCCCCCCCCCCAAAAAAAAATCAAATCATATCTAGATTCAAAATTTAATCAGATCTTAATAGATCTGATTTAACTAATGTTTAGAACAAATTTTAAATAATTTTGTTGCTGATTAAACAGAGAAAAATATTTAACATGTTGCGTAGAAGTAAAAAATAATCGAAGCCGTGAAAGTTGAAACCACGCGGAAGGCTGATACGCGAATAATGTGATCAGAAAGGGAACATCTTACAAATGCAATAGGACTTCGACCGATAAACAATAACGTATAATGCTTATCATCATCAACCTGTATGTAATCTTATAGGGGCATAGTACATATTACATACATTGTAGGTATATAATTGTTACGGATTCTATTCGAAAAAAAGAAACATGTCTTAGAAATAAGCTCTTAACGCCTATCAAAACCTCGCAGATATATTTACCCTCACCAATCAATTCAGTGTGAAGTGTTACAATGTATATGCAGCAAGGTGCATGTAAGAAGCATGTTCAAAGTACAAGAACTCAAGTGCATGTTTTAAGAACCATGAGTAGATGAATCAACATCTGTATTATTTTTTAAGCTACTAAGGAGTCATATATTAATAGTGCTGTCAGTGGTACGTAGGTAGTGCAAGGATTTCATCGATTTGTGTTTTCTACTCATGGTTTGAGAATGAAACTGAATGACAATTCACTCTGCAAGTGTGAAAAACTCGAACGCACCTCTCTTCTTCCATAGTGGTATAGCATGCAGTGTGGTCAACATTAGAATTACTAAATTATTTAGAGCCATAAATTAGTAATTTTTAACTATGTATTTCATTTAAAAATCCCATGTAAAATAAATGAAAATTCCTTTTTCCAAATGTTTGGATAATTATATCAACCATGCGGATGGACGTATTAGTATCAGATACACAGTGTTAATGTTTGTTCATTATTACAGAAACGTAATCGAACTTAGTCATTAAATGTCAAATCTGACACGCTGCCAATAATAACACGTATCCTATTTAAATATCAACCATTGCATATTCTGTCAGCTGTTTATGACGGTCAAGCTTAACATTCAAATAAAATTTTGCATTTGTTGAGTGTTTATTCCTTCCTTCTTCTTTTTTTTTAAAGAATCGTGAACCTTACATACTACGATATATAATAAAAATGCAATATTGCATAACTGTTACAAGATTACGTACCGTTTATAGTAGCAGCAATTTCTGTCGTGTAGCGCTTAGAGTCGCCAAATCTCTTGAATGAACGCCTGTGGATGTCGTGTGTCGTGGGAGCGGAAATTGAGAAGAGTTTCAGGCCGCGCTACATCAAGTCCTTCCGCCGCACTACTTTGATTGTTTTCGGAGACGTTTAGCAATAGCTGGTCATTTTACGGAATGAAGGAAATGAGTCGGCGGGAGAGGTTTGCATTAATGTAAACGGGTCGTAAAAAGGAACATTTGGGTCGAAATCAATGCTTTCTATTTCATTCCTTGGCTTTTAATTTTTTGTATCTCTGATGAACATTTTACGTAACTCGTTAAAATATCTAAAAGATAATATTAAAAAAGATATGGTTTTCCAATTTTGATAAAATGCATTAAATTTATATTTTAAAAATATGTGATTATTTTTCCAGTTCAGAAGTACATCATATTTTTTTAAAAGACTTAATTTTTATTAAAAAGAGCAAACTTTTACGTGCTTGCATCTGTATTCGCGTAGCTATTGTAACAGTATATAAATAGTGCCTGTTTGGGAGGGTAACAGTTGAAATTGACACCCCGAGAAAACCATTGTCAACCGACGCGAAGCGGAGGTTAACAATGGTTTTCGAGGGGTGTCAATTTCAACTGTTATCCTACCTAACAGGCACTATGTATTTTGTTATACTGAATGTCATAATTTTAAAGAAAACTTAACTGCTTGTACATAGTAATAACGTGAATTCTACGGCGAACCGTACGCGCATAATTTTCGCGCATGTAACAATTTTTAATGTTACCCGTTGCTAAGTGCGTTGCTAACGCTTAGGGTATTAGAACGAATTATGAACTGCGTTTAAACCAATCAGATTTCAGTAATTAACATGAAAGTATAACAATATAAAATATATCAGTCTGATCCTTCTAAAAAATTTTTATAGTGATTTTATTTATAGCTATAATTTTAAAAGATGACTTTGGCAGAAAAAATTGTAATTTTAACAATGTCATTAGCATTAGTAAGCTGGATGTCTCGAGATAAAAACGCGAATTTGCTAGTAAGTTATATAAAACCTTTTTTCTTTACACGGCATTTCGACACTTACAATTGGGTATTCTTTTGTTTAGCATGATATCTGTTTACTTATGAAAAAAGTGTTTTTTCAAGGAAAACTGCATACTATTTTTACAAGTTAGCACAGGCGTTAGGTTTGCACTTTTTTTTATATTTATCAATGAACATAATTCGTAGATGGAATACTGTATTATAATACATCTACACAACTGCAGCTGGAATATTTGATTGAAACTTGAAACAGTTCATGTAATATTATTTCAGAACATTGTTTTGGGGCTTTCTATTCTCTGAGAAAATCTAGTTGTTTTACTTTATGATGCCAAATCAATCAATGTCTGAAACAGTTAGATTTCGGTACCATTACAGGAGGCGCTACATGCGATATTGCATTCAATCTCAACAAATAACTGATTGGTCAATTGCACTCCCCTTTTGCTAAACGTTTCTCTTTGGAGTTTAAGCATTGTCTTTGACATTCCAATTTGCTCATACAGAAAAATATTGTTTCTTTCCATGCAGAAGGAAAAAAAAATAATAAAGCTGGATTTTTATAAAGAGTTAAAACAAATAAAAAGCGCTACTGATTTCGCTAAACGCCAAAACAAAGGGAACACGATCAGCATATGTAAAATGACTTGATTTCCATAAATAACTCATTAGATATGTTTGTTAACACAGTCTGAATAAACACCAAAATAACAATAATGAATATCATAATATCAAAGTTTAAAACTAATTTTTAGGCTTGATTGTATCAAGAAAACTGGCATAAAATAGACTTTTTTTAAAAATTGGTAAAATTGTCAGATATAAAACAAATCTGATTTAATTTAAAATGGAATTCGAGTAAATTGTCAAAAACCATAATTTCAGTGTTTAATTTCTGTGATTAACTTGAATTTCAAATTGTTGACGAAAGAATGATATAAATCACTAATATAATGCATATATGCATGTATGTAGTTTGTTATCATTTTGATGTTCTGTATAAAGCATGCATTTTTGGATGACACATTTTGTAATCAGGAACTTGCACACATTTCAAGTAAATTGTTTTTTAAAAATGTAAAACCAGACCGCTAAACTATTTAATGTAATTGCACTTTTCTGATTTCTATTATACATGTATACTACTTGTAAAAAATCAGTAATGTATAATAAACACCACTCGATTTGTCTGTGAAGTTCTGTTTAGTTCATTGCACCTTATGGTATCAAATCGATAAGAGAAAAATCCCATATTTTTCAAATATATTTTTAAATTATCTTAACTGAATTTGTTTTAATAAATTTCGAATTAAACCATTCATAAAATAAATAAAATTATATTGTGAATAGTACATGTTCCGATTTTGGAAAATATATGCACATATAGTATGTCAAACGTTCGTTTGTAATCGATGTCATTTTTCAGTGATTATCATAAATTAAAAATAAATTCTTCTTATGCTTCGATATGTTATAATTCATTTGTATGTACATTGGCACGATGCACTCCTTTGAATTGTTCTTTCTAAGCTTGCCTTCATACATCATAGGCGTCGGAACCGGGGGGGCTAGGGGGGGCTTAGCCCCCCCCACTTTTTTTGCAAAGTTATACCTAACCATTAGAAACATAGCATGATAGAGGGTTCAGCCCCCCCACTTTTTCTCGCAGGAAAGATTATTGTTCCTAAATTTACCTTGAAAGATTGAGAAGTTAGATTCAGAAGCATACTAGCCCCCCCCCCCCCCCCCCCCCCCTCCACGGATTAGGAATTTTAT
Organism: Magallana gigas; assembly: GCF_963853765.1. Lineage (NCBI taxonomy): Eukaryota > Metazoa > Mollusca > Bivalvia > Ostreida > Ostreidae > Magallana > Magallana gigas. Next base: position 9,532,771 of record NC_088860.1, on the reverse strand, counting down.
GATTTTGGAAAAAAAATTTGGGTAAGTAATTTTTTTTTTTGGAAGTATAGGTATACTCCCCCCCCCCCCCCCCCCCCCCCGGATTAGGATTTCCATGATTTTGGGAATTACTTTTTTCTCAATATTTCTGAGGATTAGTCTAGCCCCCCCCACTTTCAATTTGCTTCCGACGCCTATGTACATCATCGCAAAATAAAATATTTTGTTTTTCCCTTTAGCCAACATGCTTTCTTTCAAAATGCTTTCTTTTCTCTATTACATGTTGGCCAGCAATATACAAATATTTGTACTGTTCACGGAGAGAAAATTCTTAAATTAAATTGCCAAATACCTGCGATACCTCGATATCCAGGTCAGAATTCGGAGTTATCTTTCTTGTTCGTTTATCATTGTGGGCATTTCCCGAGCAGGGGATAAGTTTGCAGGCAGATTTTACGATGGAGTACAACTATTTAGGTCGCTCTGGACTTCGTGTTTCTAATATTTGTCTTGGAACAATGACATTTGGCAAAGAACGGGTAAGAATCTGGATATTGCAGACTTTTTAAAAATTTTCGTTGGTGTATGGATTGTCATTTATGTCATAAAAACTAACGAATGCATTTAAAGCTACATGTCTGTATTGAAATACACACAGTATGAATAAAGTTGGCCCCTTCGGTATGTTCGTTATTTATTCTTTATAAAATTTATTGGAGGCTGGCTCTACTCGGAGCGCAATCATGTTGTACATTATTTAATTATTTAAACTCATAGAGAAAACATAGAGCAACTCCTCCCTATTTTCATTCGTGAGTTGTGACGTGATGAACGTTTGTTTGAGTGCTTGAAAATGTCAAAGTCCCTTGGTTTACGATGCTTTGATAAAGAACAATCCTCTGCTTGGACATTGTCTAGGAACGATGACATTTGGCAAAGAACGGGTAAGAATCTGGATATTACAGACGTTTTAAAAATTTTCGCCGGCATATGGATAGGCATTTGAAAGTGTCAAAGTCCCTTCATTTACGATGCTTTGATGGAGAACGATCCTCTGCATGGACACGTATTAATTTTGATATGTTTGCAAATTGAATGTTACTTATGTTAACATGGATACCAAGGGCCACGCGTCTCTTGATTGATGAGGTTTATGTAATCCAAATTGATATTTCATCCATATAGGTGGATGCAGCATTGTCTCACGAAATACTTGACAAGTTCGTTTCACTGGGAGGGAACTTTATCGACACTGCGAACGTATACAGCATTGGGATATCTGAAAGCATTATTGGACAATGGCTGATCAAGTAAGTCCGGCATTAATATTCATGTACATGTATCTCTAAATTTGAGGTATGAAATTCATGAATCAAGATTTAAATGAAAATGTGGGACATCTATAGGAGAGAACTTACACCCTAGCCCTAAAACTATGGGCGGCGAAAAGGGTAAAAAAGACCTTTAAGTTAATGCAAAACGAACAACTTATTTTTAAGGTGGAATGACACACCTTGAAAAAAGTACCTCAAATTAACAGTAAATTATATGATTATGTAAGATATCATGATAAATAAACTGTACAGATATATGTTCCTATATAACTAAGGAAACGCGCTGATAGAGACCTTTATAAAATAGACAAAAGCGAGAAGACTTAGTGATTGCCACCAAAGTCAGAGGAACGATGGGAGACAATGTGAACAATGTAGGGCTAGGGAGAAAACACATTCTACAGAGCTGTGAGGAGAGCCTCAAGCGACTTCAGACAGACTACATCGACCTGTATCAGGTAAATCTATACACGTGTAATGGTAACGAAGACATACATATGTGTAAGGTAATGTTAGACTTACAGTTATGTGTATAAGGTTATGGGAGACATACACAAGACAACATTGTTTTACGTGTGTGTACGCTAACGGGAGACACGCCCTCAGATTCAATGTTAATGTTCCACTTGGTTTAATACTACATATAACCAATCATACCAAGTTTATTTCCGAAGACCTATAAATAATATTTCAAACACTTCCTCGTTAACAACAAGAACAAACTTACTAATTCACGTTATCATGGTCTATCCTATCATCGATAGATCCACTGCTGGGACGATGCTGTCCCCCCTGAGGAATGGCTGGGGGCCCTGAGGGACCTGGTCAGTGCCGGCAAGGTGCGCTATGTGGGCGTGTCCAACGTGTGTGGATGGCAGCTACAGAAAGCCGTGGACCTCTGTAAATACGAGAAATACCCACCCATTATTTCTCTTCAGGTATGTGAAATTGTACCACGGTTATACGACTATCGTGGATCAGGTAATATATATAACACACTGTCACAAACCATTACCTTAACTGTGCACACGATTTTGAAAATTGTACAAACGATTTTCAACATTTTTAAAGTAGAATTTAAACGATAGAGTACTTATTCCATTTTTGAAAATATTACAGCAACAGTATAACTTACTTTGCCGACATCCGGAGTTTGAAGAGTTCCAGGTCTGCAAAAATGAAGGGGTTGGTGTCTTACCATGGAGCCCATTGAAGGGGTAACTTAATGCCAGCTTGTCAAAATTGTTTTAGGGCACAATGTGGTAACAAAAACAGTTGTTTTTTAGTCAAACTTAATCTTATATCTCCATCTGAATGGAATTGAAAGATTAACATCTCGAACACCATTTTACACTGAAAACATTCGTAACACCAAGATTTATAAGTTTCTTCAAAACGTATTACAGAGGACTTCTGACTGGTAAATACAAGCGTGGAGTCAAACCTGATAAGTCTGAGGGGAGGGTGGGCGTTATAGCCCAGGACGAATCAAAAGCCATGCAGTCCGCGCCTGCATGGAGTCAATATGACAACAACGAAGAATATTGGAAACTGATGGAGGCCTTGGGAAAATGTGCCAAAGAAACTGGTATCTTCTTATTTGTTTATTTTGGTTATTTATTTTCCCCATAAAATATGCTCAATTCCAAAAAAAACCTGAATGCCATTCTAGAAACATCGTCCAGGTCTATCTTTTAGCAAATTCCGATGATTTAATTACATCAAGTACCATAAAATATTTAATCAATTTTCAAGGAAAAACAATTCCACAGGTGGCTATTAAATGGTTACTTCAAAAAGATGTGGTTCCATCAGTAATAATTGGAGCCACTTCAGTCAAACAGTTGGAAGACAACATTGGGGCAGCTTCAAAATGGCGACTCTCCAAAGAACAGGTGCTCGTTTTACACAATGAATTGTAAATGTGACAATTTTTATCAATAGCTAAATAAACATGTATATATAATATTCTTACACGATGTACGTTATGTAGTTTCAAATATAAAAAGCGATTACAGATGGAGGTTTTCTTAAATTTACATGTAGGTGCATTCATTACTGAATATCGGAATTTTAGATATCAAGTTTGGTGTAAACTTAAATTTTGGTTCTTTGATTTTCTGTTTCGTCAGTGAAAATTAATGTTGAATTGCTTATATGATAATTATTACCTTTGACAGATGGACGAAATTGACAGCCTTTCCCAGCCAGATATTCCCTATCCATATGAGATGTCATGGCGCTTCAACAAAATCAGAATCAATCCATTTTTCCCACAGGCTTACGTACAAAATAAACTGTAAATAATCGACATCGTCCGGTGTACGCATTGATCATACTTAAGTTTTCAAAATGATGTGGCATTGCCACAAAACATCGATTTGAATCAAATCATGATTTAAAATGATGATAATCGTAGAATTGCTTTTAAGAATCATTAAATTTGATTACATTGATGGCCAATATTGAGAACAGATAAATACTTTTGTTGGAATTAAAGCAAAATACTTATACATCACGTATATTTGTATGTATTTTTTTTGGACGGAAAATGACAAGTCTTGTGGAATACAATAATTGATATTACATGTTAAAACTATTCTTTGAGAATTATGAAATTAACTTCGTTTATTATTTTGACTCTGATTAGTCGATACAATTTAATGATTTAATATTTTTGGTTTTTTGAAAACTTTTGCATTTATGAGTTTTCTTTCCAAATATTCTTTCGATGCATGCAGGCGTCACCAACATTTTGAGAGAGAAAAAGCATTTTTTTTGGTATGGCCCTGTGATAGTTTTTAGCAAGCGCAGGATTTTGTTGCATCAATGTACTAAAATGAGTCACATAAGGTTTAATTTAACACGATTACCAACAATCAGCTGCCTTCTGAGTCATGTTTTAAAGAACATTCATGACAATGACAATGAACTTTATTCTCATAACTGAATTTACAGTGTAGAGAAAATACCTATTTACAGTATGTACGAACTACAATATATATAATTATATATAATAGATTGGTACAGGCATGATGAAGGGATAACATTTAATTTAACCAAGAGAGCTAACTCTCTCAAATATAGTTTCTAATAGTTCACAAATATTGGTAAGTTGGTTTATGTTTGTGACATTAGACAGTGTTTTAAATTTTACAACACTTTGATTTGTTATGAAATAATTTGGTAAACATATAACCCTTGAATTGGATATATATACATAAGTACATTCAGCGTTGGCGTAGCTAGGGTCAACATATTTGTAAGCAGGGGTCTGGGTGGCGCAATCCCCAGGGGCTAAGCACATTTTTCAATGAAAGAAAAGGTTATCGAACTCGCATATCACACGCTCTCACACTGCATCGCAATGGTACACAAATTTGACAGGGAATGCATTTGATACATCATAAATTTGATTTTAAAACGAGTTTAATTCCCATAAATAATCACATCAAAACTTTCTGCAAGAATGCACATCTATTAACAACAACAAAAGTCTCGCGTATCCCACGCTCTTACATAACATGATAAAAGACAGGGTATGCATTTAATACATATTAGATAATTTGATTTTTTTGAAAACTAGCTTAACTCCCCCCAAAAAATCACATCAAAACTTTCTGCAAGAATGCACATTTATTAATAACAGCAAAATTCTTTAAGGACAGTCTGACATATCTCACGCTCTCACATAACATGATAAAAGACAGGGTATGCATTTAATACATAGATAATTTGATTTTTTTGAAAACTAGCTCAACTCCAAAAAATTATCACATCAAAACTTTCTGCAAGAATGCACATCTATTAACAACAACAACATTCTTATCAAGAAAACAAAGTTTAAACGTTCAAAAGTGCCAAAAAATAAATAAATAATGGAATCGGAATTTTCCGGTGATATGCACATCTGCACGTTACATGTATGTCCTAAATACATAACAAGTTTTAAAAATCAACAAATCAACAGATACAAAAAATCAACAAATCAACAGATACAAAAAATCAAGAAAATAGATAAATCTAAAAAACTAATTCAGATGTTTTTTTTTTAATACGAGACAACCACTCCTGACAACACGGTGAAAGTGGCACGTTTGAATAGATTACGTAGATATATATTTTTTATTATTGGTGCAATATTTCTCAAGCAATATGATACCTGGCATATGTCCAATTAGGGATTAAAAGCTGTCATTTACGGTTACTATATTTTGATTGTTTTAGTACTGTATCAACTTTCTTAAATAAAAAAGTTGTGTAATTTGGGCAATTACCTTTATAAATGCCCTATATTACTATTAAATATATCGTTTTTAATTTTTCTTTATTTTTATGGTTTTATGGTTCTTGGTAATAATACAATACTTTTCTTTCTACTTAAACTGTCCTCCGAAAAAGCAGTGTTGCCTCTTTAATTTCATTTTGCTATACAGAATGGAGCGCTGATCAGTCGATTGATGCATGGTGACCGTTATATTTGTGAATTCGTAGAATCTAGCTAGATTTAAATTTTGAACTTACGACTCAGTCAATATTAATATTTCGAAAAGTGTAATACTGTAGGTATAAACACAAGTTCAGAATGCTTCCTGAAAAGTTGCGGCACAAACGCAGGTAAAATTAAGGTTGTCGGGATTTGCAATGTTTAATAAATTTGAGATTCAGAAAAAATTGTAAGCACGTGCTTACAGTGCTTCAATGTAACAACGCCACGGTTATGTTGATGCATGATGTAAACCTTTGATCAGTGAAAACCCATTTTGTTCTAAATCAAACCATTTTGTTCTAAATCATAACACTGCGTTCATTTAGAAAGTTACGGTGCGCCGGTTCAACTTTCAATGTTTTATTGAGTATACTGACATATTTCACTGACCAGCTGACAGGCGTTAGTCAAGTGTAATATGGTAGCACATGTAGATTTACACCCACTGAGAATTTTCTCCCCTATTTCTTTTCAAAAAATTTAAGTTTCATATATTGTAAACAGATAGCCATGCTATGACCTTAAATTGCTAGTATTAAATAATGGTCATTATGATATTTAAGTGTACCTAGGTACTGCGCATTGAATGGTGTTAATGATAATTGATAGAATGAACTCTGTGAATCTTGTAGCACTGCGTAGTATTCCTAAATGATGTTATTAAACCAGGTGAATAATACGGGCATAATAATATCCAAATTGAGAGTTTAAAAACAAGTGTCATATTTGGCGATTCTGTGTCTGCAACGATAGCTCTAGTACTCTATATTGACTCATGTATTGTGTATTCTATATATTAACCTTTGTAACCTTTTATGCCGTGTATGAATGAACGTATTATGAGTAAGTGATGCCTCATACTAGGTGGGGGACTCCGAGACCCAGGACTCGAAGACTCAAATCCTGCATCCCGACTCTTTGATTGGCAGTTTTGACGGTTTTGTTACTTTATTTTGGAATAAAATATTAATCTTAATTTTGAACACTAAATGTTCACTCATGATCATCGTAAATGGGCCGAACTAGTCAGAACTGTCCATCATAAGTAAAATGTTATATATACCCATGTAAAATGACGTTGAACAGATTGAGATAGATCCCGCATATAGATAGAGAGATTCCGCTTATAGAGATTCTGAGACTCTTGATTTGGGCTGCTTTTAATTGTTGTAACTATACGATCACGCTTAATAAAACCGCTTGAGAAAGAAATACTGGACTTGTCATCACTAAGTTTGAACTGACCCTCAATTGGATCCGTAAGACAGAAGGCTTACAATATAGCGATTGACAAAACCGAATCATGATATACAATGTATCTATTTAAAACCAACTTAGAAGCAAATTTAAAATGCGAATTCCTTTAACCTATTAATTTTTCTTTTCTGGTAAAACTACTTACTCTTAAAAATGATGCAAAACTCAAAACAATTTTGGAATTTGGTTATACCGAGTATGTTTAAAACAAAAGTTTTGTAGATAAAAACTGTTGTGAAAAAACCCCCAGTAATGACCAAATTCAATCAATATATTACATATCTCATAAGGGTCGGGACCGGGGGGGGGGGGCTAGCTAACTTTTTTTGCAAAGTTAGACCTAACCATTAGGCATATAGCATCATAGAGGGTTCAGCCCCCCACTTTTTCTCGCAGGAAAGATGATTGTCCCCCCCCCCCCCCACGGATTAGGATTTTCAAGATTTTGGAAGTTTGTTTTTTTTTGGCTTGGCAAGATTTCTGAGGATTAGTCTAGCCCCCCACTTTCAATTTGCTTCCGACGCCACTGTATCTTGTATGTGCTTTGTTAATGTTGTCATTCAGTAAGGTTCGCGTGTGTCGAAAGTTTGTATTTCAGTCTAAGTAAAGTTTACAGCTATGTAATAAAGTTTATATTCATAAAATGTGGCTTAGAGCAGTGTCAAAAAATTACGTTACTTAACGTTTCATTCTGTTTAAGAATTTATAGAAACAGAAATCCTTGTTAAAAACTGATAATATTGATCGCGAATGGTCCACCATATATTAAGTAAAAGATAAGATAAGGGCTACCCGCGATACCCATCAAGGGGACAACTATATATATATACCCATAATTTACCGTAAGTTCACAAGGGCATCACGTCTGTGGATAACAATACTCGTTAAAACAGTTCCTATAATTATGGAGTATAACTACCTCGGAAAGACCGGACTGCGAGTGTCCAATATCTGCCTCGGGGCGATGACTTTTGGCAGTCCACAGGTAAAAGAAAGCAACCTTATTTGTTAAGATTTGAATAGTTCAGAGTTTAGAGATTTTTTTAAGGTCAGATTTATAAGATTTGAACGCACTAATTAAAAGCACTTTAAAAATATATAGTAATGTTTGATAGCTTGGGAAATTGGACAAAGAAGGTTCGCATAAAATCCTAGACCGATTCGCTGCCCTAGGAGGAAATTTTATTGATACAGCTAATGCGTATACCAAAGGCGTATCCGAAACCATCATCGGAGAATGGCTGGCGAAGTATGTATATTCTTTTCTTGTTCTGCAATATAGAGACTGTAATTATAATTATAAATGCATCAATTTATTTTCAACGAACTGTCAAATATTGGATTTTATTACAGGCAGAAAAGAGAAGACTTTGTTATAGCAACTAAAGTTAGGAGTCAAATGGGAGATGGTGTCAATGACATAGGTCTGGGTAGGAAACACATCATGGCCAGCTGTGAAGCGAGTCTTAAACGACTTCAGACAAACTACATAGATCTCTACCAGGTAATAAAAAGATCAATTGAATGTTACTGTGTGATATATTGGGAAATCGATATAAGAAGTTTCGCAAAAGACCCACGTGTATTTATTTAAAGGGACTTTTTTTCAAAATTTTTGTTTTTTTATTTTTAATGTCTAGAATGGTCAATATGGATGTTGTTCATGCTTTTTCAAAATTTGAAAGTCAAAAATCGAGTCACAAGCGAGTTACATAGCTTTTAGATCTCTTTGTTTTATAAACAAATCTAGACTCCTGTTATTGTTTACAGATGTGTTGTATTGGTATAATAAGGAAGATGGCCGAATAAGGGGTGTAAACTGCCTATATGAGGATAGATAAGATACTATGAAATTAAAATATCAACAAATCTCATAAATTCTTTCTGAGTTATTGAAAACAATGTATATTTACCATAACATCGATTAATAACCCTTAAATATGATAAATATTTGGAATAGGTTGATTCAAACTTGCGTATGCGTGTCAATACCTCCAAATAGTGTCATTTTAGAACTTCAATGCCTTTTCTTTTATAGAGTGGGTCTGAGCTCCATATTTTTGTCATAGTCTATACTCTATATAAGGTTTAAAAGGGCATGGTCACGATTTTTGTCAATTTTTTTTCTTCCGATTTTAATATTTACAATGCTCTAGAAAGGCATTTTAAAAAGGCAACCGAAATTTGAGTGTCATCTGTTGAGTTATAAGTGAGTTACAGAGCATGAAATTCTTCGCTATGTAAACAAAACGTTTGTTTACATTTTGAACGTTAATGTAAAATTTTCAGTTTTAAACCGAAAACGAATGTGTTAAACGTTAGGAACTGTTTATCTATACTTAAAATAAAGAAAAAAAATAGACAAATAAGCTGGAAAAAGATTTTTACTGGTATATTGAACCTATGTAAACAAAAACAGGGCACGAGCTTTGTTTACATGACAAAGAATTGTGAGCCCTGTTTCTTGCTTAGAACTCTACGAATGACTCTCAAATTTTATTTGATCATTAGAAATGCATTTCTAAAGCGTTGTAAATAATAAAAACAGAATTTGACCCAAATCGTGACCATGCCCCTTTAAAGGAAATCAAATCGATTTCAATCAACGAAAACGAAGAGAGACGACCCACTCTACTTTGAATTGGTCATTTTGTATAGCAACATATGAACGTTTTAGAAAAATAATACAAGTCCGTAAATTCGTGGTTGAAGTGGTTGAATATAGCATTTTACAATGGAAATTGTTGTGACTGAAATGACCCAGTGGTTAGAGCACCGGACATTTATAGGTAAATTTATGGAGCTAGGGTTTTTAGGATGTGGGCTCGAAACCACCAAAACTTTAGAATTAATTTTTGCTCTTATCGTTTGTTAAAATATTCAAAACTGAATTATTTAGAAATTGTGCTTTTGTAAACTTGAATTAAAACATTATCAAGTTTATTTAGTTGGAAACAATTACATTTCAAATTGTATTTTACGACTAAACCGAATGGGTATTTTGCGCTACTTTGTTCCCCCATCTTCTTTAATCTAATATTGGTCTTTGTTGTTGATAAAATTATTTATGAACACATTGAATCAGTTTATTTTGTTTCCATAGGTGATTTTGTCAAAGAAATGCTTATTTCTTTGGTTTACATTATTTGTAAACAATATAATCTCGAGCTTTGTTTACTTTACAACGTCCTCTTTCTGATCTATCTCGCTTGTAACATGACTTCTTACATTCATATTTTGGTGAACATTCAAAATACACAAATAAACTATTTCATACATAAAAATCAAAAATAAAATTTTGATCTGAAATCGTGTCTAGGTCCCTTTAAATTGCTATGTTTGTGATCTAATATTTTTGGTCAAACAAATTTTTCCATATATTTAATATAATATAAGCATTTCCCAGAGAAACGCCTTATTAATTTTGCCGAACTTTGAGCTTTGTTGCAAGTAATTTTACCCAATACAAGTACCTGAATCAAAAATATTCCAATTAGTCCAAGTTCATTTGCAGGGAAATAGATCGAAAGATAACAATTTTTTTTTATTAAGAACCAAAAAAACTCTTATTCTCATATATCATAAGGACCGTTTTGATTAAGATTAAAACTTTCCTTTGTGTTTACCATGTAGATCCATGGCTGGGACCTTGCCACGCCCCCCGAGGAATGGTTGGGAGCTCTGCGGGACCTTGTCAGTGCTGGCAAGGTGCGCTATATTGGAGTGTGCAACCTGTGTGGGTGGCAGCTACAGAAAGTTGTGGAACTCTGCAAGAATGGCGAATACCCACCAATTGTCAGCTTACAGGTGTTCATATTATTTTTGCTCTTATTTCAAATACAAGATTAAATTTTTTCCTTCAGTTTTTAACAACATTAAACAAAATAAAAAAAATCCCACAAAATAAAACCCAAAACAAAACGAAAAAACAAAACAAAGCAACCCCCATATATGTTGTATTTATTATATTCCAATAGCAACAGTATAATCTACTCTGTCGACATCCTGAGTTTGAGGAACTTCAAGTCTGCAAGATGGAGGGTCTTGGTGTTTTACCATGGAGTCCTTTAAAGGGGTAAACTTGCACAACTTACAGCCTATTGTGATACAACAGGAAGAAATATTCAAAAGCATTTAAATTTGTTCAGGTTTCACCATGCATAGTCGCAGAACATTTTGGAAATTATTTTTATGACCTGATTAAAACAAGTGCTACATAATGGTGGGTTTGTTTACATGTATGTAAAAGTGACGATCTTTTTTTACCCTTACATTACCGATTTTGGTGTCAGAGAGGGCGTGACAGAAAAAAATATGAGATTTGAACATATTTTTTGCCATAATTTGCAAACTTTTACACGTTTGGAACCTTTGTTCTATATTGGCTGTAATGTTGTAACTAAATCTAACGACGGTGTTTTCAGCGGCATGTTGACAGGTAAATACAAGCGTGGTCAAAAACCCCAGCACACGGCGGGAAGAATCGGAATCGTCGCCCAGGACGAGTCCAAGGCCATGCAGATAGCCCCTGCCTGGAGTCAGTACGATAACAATACTGAGTATTGGAAACTCGTGGAGGGAATGGGGAGGATCGCTAAAGAAAAAGGTTTGCATTTAATTTATCCGTTTAATCTGTCTGCTTACAATTATTGCAATTGATATTGAATTCGTACAATAATAGGATTGTATTTAGTATAGCTACCATTTTTTCCAGGGTTGTTAGACAACGTAATAGAATTTATATGTAAATAATGAGTAATAGATAAAAATGTTCACTAAGTTCTATTTTTTTAACAAATAGGGAAGACGATACCCCAGGTAGCCATTCGATGGTTGTTGCAGAAGGATGTGGTTCCATCAGTGATCATTGGTGCCAGCAGTCTACAACAGCTGGAGGACAACATGGGTGCTTCTCATGGCTGGCGTCTCTCAAAGGATCAGGTAAAGACTTGTATAATTTGAATAAACATAAACACACACAACAGATTGTTGATCACTTAAATATCTATTATCTAAAATGTTTGACTCTTTAGAAATTTAAAAATGGGCGTTTTAATTTATATTCTAATTACAAATTTATCAGTATGAAATCAGGCCGTTAGAGAATCACAAATATAACGAATTTTAAATTGCATGAAGTGAAAGTAGATTATATGTTTCTTTTTTTTCTTTCAGATGGAAGAGCTTGACAATCTTTCTCAGACAGACATCCCTTACCCCTATGAAGTGATATTGCGAATAGGCGCTGACAGGGATAATCCGTTCTATCCTCAACCTTTCGTAAAGAATACCTACTGAATTTCAAAACGCACTAAAGCATTTAGATTTATGGTTGCAACAATGAAAATAAATTTTAATGCTTAGAAATCAATCGCCTTCATTTTCTATGTAATCATTTATCTTATAAAATAACAAATCCGATCATAATGTCGCACGTAGAAAGAATTTAAATTATACGTAATGTACATGTACATCAATATCATAATTCATTAAAGTGTGTTCTTAAAATCCTAATACGGAAGAGGGATAATGGTATTTAAATGAAGACCAGTTCTCGAATGATAACAATTTTTGCAATACAATTTTAGAGCAAGCCCGTGTCTCGAAGAAATTTATCGTTGCATATCATCACTTTCCTGGAATTTAAAATCATTAATAGAGAATAATAGACACAAACTTTAATGATGTGAAAAAGTCACTCCAATTAACAGTAAATTATTTGATTATGAAAGATATAATGATAAATAAACTATACTAAACTATGTCAAATAAGCGAACAATTTGCAGTTTGGGGATAAAAAAATAATTATTAAAATAATCAATTCAGTAAGTTACAACAAAGGCCCCAACGGAATTCGAACTCGGGATGTACGGATCACAAGCCTGACATTTAAAAAAAAAAATCTTTTATTGATCAACAATTAATTATCACAATCATCACATTAAATATCACAATCACCGTCTATATTTTAACACTTCATACTAAAATCTTTAAAAAATAATCAATAGTACACCTTCTGTTTCCTTTAAAAGTGGATTTTTAAAAAAAAACTTTAAAAAAAAACATTTTTCTGTTGTAACGGATCACAAGCCTGACACTTTGTCCACTCGGCTATGGAGTAAGTTACATATTGCCGTCGATAGAATTATTTTAATAGAACGAAATGTCCTTTCGATCAGAGGTCAGCCATTTTTTGATGATGGCTATTCCACATTAAAGCTGACATGAATTCATAAATACGCATTATTTACCTTTTCTAGTTGTCATATTTGTAAAAAGATCTATCTATAATTCAAAAGAATCGTACCTCATCGTGTAGGGAATTCATTCATCACCAAACCCATTATACTTTCATACCTTAATTTCTAAATTGCAAAAACTGGCGATTTAACAAAAATGAAGTAAAACAATTTGCATGTTCACATAAAGAAATTCAGACACCATAGGCGTCGGACCCCCCCCCCCCCCCCCCTTCCCACTTTTTTTTGCAAAGTTAGATGTAACCATTAAAACATAGCATCAGGGAGGGGCCAGCCCCCCACTTTTTCTCCCAGCAAACATAATTGTTCTTAAATTTATATATTGTGATATTGAAAATTGGAGTCATGATTTTGAAATTTTTGTAGGTTAGAATTATAAGTACAAGAAGAAGTTATATAAGAAGAGTTATAAGTATATTATCCCCCCCCCCCCCCCCTCTGATTAGGATTTTCATGATTTTGGAAATTAGTCCCCCCCCCCCCCCCCTTTTCAATTTGATTCCGACACCACTGGACACTACACATTTAATGTATTAACGAGGCCGAGTACAGAACGAGTACGCACGCTTTTGCGCAGCGTTTCATTTGTATTGTGACGTCATCTTTTTGCTTTGTTGACGCCATGGCGGGATAGTTTCAACTGCAGATATTCAGCGGAATTTGTTGAAAATAGCTCGTTTGATGTGTAAAATTGATATTCTATTGTGGAATAAACATAAATGTCTCGAAGTATAAGCTATATTTGGGCTCGGGTCGAAAACGTGAAGAGGGTTCAGCAAGCCTAACCCTCTGTCACGTTTTCTTAACCCGCCTAAATATCGCTTAATTCATTTATTTCAAGACATTAACCATGTATTTTATATTAATTACCCTTAATATGTAATGTTATATACTTATTTATTGCTTAAATATGTCTTAATGTTTTAATAATACAATAAAGATCACCATTTCCGTCTTTGTCAAATAAAAAATAGCCATTATCTGACAAACTGGGAAATTGGGCGTACAAAAAATAACTTTGATAAGATCCCTGGAACAAACCAGGAGGTAAAAGGTTTTTTTTATTTGACAATTTGATGCCTTTTAGCAATAACTTTAATATGTAGAACAGAAAAAGAAATCCCTAGGGCAGAAGTTTAAAAAATGTGCAAATTTTGTACATTTCAAGCAAAATCCCATAGGGTCCTATGTTAAAATTAACAAACTTTGAGATGACCCCTTAAACAAACGGTGTGGTAAATGTCTTATTTTTTTATCTTAAAATAATAATTATATCAGTAGAAATTCTTGTCAAAAATTTCATTCAAAAATCTAGGGCAGAAAAAATTAGACCCGGCCTCGTTAAAATCGATGTTTCACAATGTCGATTGAATAGCTAGAAACAGGTATTGGAAAATCAACCAACAAACCAGATGCCTTAAGCTGTACACAGCTCATACGGCCTGCACTGTTTCACATTCATCGCTTCCATTATTTCAACTCCCGGCTTTCATAAGCATCTGACATCGTTACAGTTCGAAGATTATCAACATAAGAGCCTCTTCATGTTACTTTGCCATTATAACACTATCGCGTATTACCTGTGCAACATTGTGGTTAAAGACTGTACAGTTGTTTACAATGGAGTACAACTTTCTTGGACGTTCTGGGTTGCGTGTATCAAACATCTGTCTGGGAACGATGACATTTGGTCACCAGCGGGTACGTATATTCCTTTGGAGTTTGTTACAGTAGAAGTAAGAAAGGAGACGCTGAACGTAAACTACATTCCCATTATAATGTGTTGCATGATTATTTAAAGCTAAACACCCCACATCAGGGACAAGCACTCGGGTATACAATAATGAATATGATTTCCCCGTATCCAAGTTACTTCGCTGCTCTCAGCCGATCTTTAATTTAGGATCACTGAATTTTTTAAGAAACTGGCGTATATAGTTCTTCATGTTGAATTCTGTTACCAGTTTTGCGTCCCTAGCAAACATGCAGTGTACACATCTGTGCTTAAACACAGTCTCAAAAGTGCAATCAGATTACAGACCCTGAAACGTGCTACTACACCTCTAAAACGAACCGTACCGTTCCGTGCAAGAAATGCACCGTACCGTTTACAAAACCGTTTACTAAACGAAACACAAAGCGAACCGGTCCCAGGTTTAGGTCGAAGGTCAATGGCATCCGTTACCCCAAAAAGTGAAAAATGGGGTTTACGGACTATATAGCCGCACAAGATAGAATCTTGGAATTCAAGGCAACCTCCGTTTTTGGAGGATACACGTAGCTCAATTTCAAGATGGCTGCCATTTTTTTGCCATGTATGGAAAGTCGCTTTGCATTGTGGGTGAAATTATCCTCCATTTTTGGAAGATACCATGGGTATATTTCAAAGGCTTCGTGCATATCTTTAAAGAAAAAAATGCAAGCACCAGACTATATGAAAATTAAAGTTAAGGAAATAAACTAATTATTGTATGCGGCGATTTGAAATTCTATGTACAGTATTTTCAAAATATGCTTTGAAAGTGTGTACTTCTAGGACATTGTCAAATTTTATTTATCAAAATGATACCATTTATAATTGTTATACTTTCATGTTAAATACTGAAATCTGGTTAAGACGCAGTTAATATTATTTACTATTACCCTCAGCGTTAGCAACGCACTTGGCAACGGGTAACATTAAAAAATGTTACATGCGCGAAAATTATGCGCGTACGGTTCGCTGTAGAATTCACGTTATTCCTATATAAAAGCAGTAAAATTTTCTTAAAAATTTTAAAAAAGACATTCAGTATAACAAAATAAATAGTGCCTGTTTGGGAGGATAACAGTTGAAATTGACACCCCTCGAAAACCATTGTCAACCTCCGCTTCGCGTCGGTTGACAATGGTTTTCTCGGGGTGTCAATTTCAACTGTTACCCTCCCAAACAGGCACTATTTATATAATGTCACTTATACTGAATATTAGGAAAAATGTCAGAGTCTTCACTGAAAATATTTTTATTTGAAATCAGCCCTGCAATTATTTAAAACTTTAATATTTATTAAATATTATCCATAAATGTAATTAATGACATCTAAATAAAGTAATTTTTCAATTGTCTAATAATTATATTTCATGTCATAGTTAACTCCGTTTGTAGAAACAGAGATAATTGCCCCTCATCTGAAATAATCCACAAGGGGGCGCAAGCAGCCATGCGCAGATCTAGGGGGGGGGGGGGGGTCAAGGGGGAGGGGGTCCCGAAACCCCTGGAAATGAAAATATATTAAATTCATGTTAAAAATTATCGCAAATATGCCTCGGACCCTTACTGGCAAAACCCCCTCCCCCCACGGATTAGCAATTTCATGATATAGGGAATTTTTTTTATTTTTTTTTAGCTATAGAGTTTATACCCCCCCCCCCACCCCCCCTACGGATTAGGAATTTCATGATTTTGGAAATAAGACTTTAAATTCGGACCCCCGAAACATTTTTTGGATCCGCGCATGTGTGAAAACAACACATAGCAGATCGTGCAGTGACAGCATGGACTTTAGAAAACGGATGGTTTTTATGAGACCGATAAAAGCAATATTACGCTGTTTATACAGCGTTAGATTTGCTATCACTTATCTTCTGTGTTGGATGTACAGTAGTGCGACCGGGGTCTAAAATAAGATGCAGCCGTAATGCACTCTGTATGACACACGTGTTCGATGTGCATGCGAAGTGGGACAGCACAGCACTGTTTGTGCAAGATATTCGAAATTCATTGTAAATTCTATCTACAAGTAAACCATCTTTATTTCTTTATTGATTGTTGTTTCATTTACTCACTTTTACAAACATTTTACTACATTGAGTAGTTCTATCATTTAGAGGTCCATGCAACCTAAATGCGTCCATCGGAAAGCAACCGACCATAACTTTCCCGGCCGGTTTATATACCCCAGTGACAGCTGAGAAGCGATCGAAACTAATATGGCGACCAAATGCTTTTAATATATAAACGGTGTGACCGTTGGACCGAGCGTAGATTTAACACAGTGCAGTTTGATTTTTGTAGAACAAATTAAATTTATTTGAAACGCACACAGTAGGAGTGTTTGCCTACTCAAATCATTAGCCAAAGTTTAACTAAACGTTGCATGCTCATTCTACATTATGGCGGCATGTTTCAGACGTAAAACGTACACGTATTGTCGTCGGAAATAGCCGAAGAGAGTTACGTTATTCCGAACTTTTTTTTCTTCTTCTTTAATTGTTGATCAATTTAATTCAAATTAATGCAGCGGTAATAAAATTGAATACTTTATACAGAACCTTAAAGATCAGTTCCTTGATGTTAATGTTTTTATTTTCCAGCTGATAATTTGATAAGACATACATATAACTAGTCGTGTTTCTTGATTGAAGCACTTTTGAAACTTATCTGGAGTCCTCTTTTATTTCCTTTTTAAAATTCAAATTACCTTATATTGAAACACTGGAACCTTTTTAATCGATTTAATGGGCAATAAACTTCGATAAGTACCAGTCAATCAATGATCGAACTAACTTTTTAAAAAAAAAATTATTTTCACTGATTTTCTTATTACGGGCCGCCGGAAGGCGGTCCGTTATTTGATACACATATAAATATTGTAACTGCGTTTCTGCGGGATAGTTCATTTTTAGTAGAATTAATACTATGCTTATTTTTATGAATTAAAAGTAAATGTATGTAGAAATATGTTTTATGCCTTTTAGAAAATATCACATATTTTTTGTCTTACTCGTAAATGAAAAGTAGGTCATACTTAGTAGATTGTCGTATTTTGCGCGTTTTTATCGAGACTATAATCTATTCGGAAAATTTCGGAGTTCTTCATTCTTTTCAAAACGGTATGCGGGACATACTAAAGACCTGAAATACTAAGGACCTGAATGTCATTAAATTTTATATAAATGATATATTTTAATTACTATGTGTCGTGTCAAATAAAACGACTTTTGTATTTATTAAATTTCCATGTAAAATGTGGTAGAAAATATCATGAAATGACATTATATTAATTATTTACGCAAGAATATGACAGAAATGAAAATTTGAATTCACTGGAAAATTTGAACTAATCCATTTTTATTTAATTATGAGGTCCCTTGAAATCATATATTTAGCTAATGCATTAAGTTTTCATTCAATACAATGCAACAACAAAAAACCCAAAATGGTTTGAAATACATAATCTCCAAGAGAAATTTTAAATGATGAGTTGAACTTTGTATTAGAGTAATGTACAAATCATTGTGTTCTCCACTACTTCATACTATGGCAATGATCATACAATTTCCGTTAGAAATGCTTACAGTAACGAAATCGATTCTTTGTGATAATTGTAAAATGTTAAACTTCAAAACAAGTTGCTGAAAGTATATTAAAATTTACCATAAAAATTAGTACAACCAATTCTTATTTTCCTCTATGTGGTGTGTTTTTCTGTAAACAACCAATGATTCATACAACAATTATATACTTTGCGGCCCATTTGACGCTTGCTTGATTTCTTGTATATACGTGTTACCATTAATCCTCGCTTCGCCTCTCGCTGCACTCGGTATAAAGGACTAAGTGCGGTTTTATGCAATTTTTGCCCCCCAAAATCAAAGTTTTAGAAAGAGCTTTAAAATAAGGTGAAAGATAGTTAAAATCATATTGGAAATAAAGGTGTAAAAGGTTATCACCACAGTGACGTCATAATGTAGAAATGACGTCATGAATATTGCATTATTTTGAAAAATTGATGTTTTGTAGCAAAATATGGGTGTTTTCCGATGGTTTTTCGACTGGGAAACATCGAGCGCAGGCTTGCTCAAGTACCATATTTTAGTATAATGTGTATAACTATCTGAAGAAAAACATATGTTAAAATCGCACTTGAGCAGACCTGCGCTCTATACTTCCGAATGCAAAATATAGAGCAAATATGAGAATATTTTCATTTGTTTGCAAATTTGCGGAAATTGGGCCATTTAGGTGACGTCATAGATACACAGCGAAAGAGCAACGATGACTAAAATCATTATAATAGTTATAAGCATCCTCTATACAATAATTTGTGAAGATTTTATTTTTATACGATACTATTTAAAAATTGGTTAAAATCGGGGGCAGATATTTGACCATACCGCACATAGTCCTTTATGTCAGCTTTATGGTGGTATTATGACAGCTGTCAATATAAACGTGAATAAAAGTACATCTTAATCAAAACGCTTTCACTGGTTTAGAATTTTGAATTTTTACTATATTGAAAAGAAAAAATGAGTTTTGATTTTTTTTAAAAAGGCAAAAATTAGAAAAGTCCAAGAGGGATTCGAACTCATGACTAAAATTTTCGTAGTAAACGCTCTAACCCATTGTGCTATGCTGTTAAGTTACATTTTAGGGAAGAAAATATTTATACAATGATACTTGATTTTGTTGTTTATTTCGTTAGGAAGTACATTACAATATGGATGTGTCCCATACCACCTTAAATAAAACGCCAATTTAATGTCGTTGCGGTCAGTTAACTTAAAGTGTTGATAACAAGTGAATGAACGATACAATATATTTGACTGATTTTAAAAACTTCTTGGGTTCACGAATAGTTAAAGTAATCGTCTCGTGTTACAGCAATGGGGAGCCCTTTTTAGCTCACCTGAACCAAAAGTTCAAGTGAAATTTTCTATCACCTGTTGCCCGTCGTCCGTCCGTCCGTCCGTTTGTAAACTTTTCACATTTTTAACATCTTCTCTAGAACCACTTATCTAAATTTAACCAAACTTGATACGAAGCATCTTGTGGGATGGGAATTCTAAATTAAAAATAAATGACACTACCTTTTTTAAAACCATATCTGTAAAGTTATGTAACACCTTACGTTTTGAGATCATTGTAGACTGATTTATTTTGATTTATACATTTTTTTACAGTGGGGTAAATTGGACAAAGCAGGTTGTCATGAAATCCTGGACCGATTTATTGCTCTAGGTGGAAATTTTATTGATACAGCAAATATGTACACCAAGGGAGTATCAGAAACCATTATTGGCGAATGGCTTGTAAAGTATGTCCACAAAAATATCAAAACAGTTTAAGACTGCACATATACCATATTAAAGACGATTTTTTGTTATTCAAAGTATTTGTTGAACAATATCATCATTGACAATTAGACATGTTTTAAATATTTAATGACTGAACAGACAGAACAGAGAGGATCTAGTCATTGCCACCAAAGTAAGATCACCCATGGGGGATGGTGTCAATGACATAGGTCTCAGTAGGAAACACATCATGGCCAGCTGTGAAGCGAGTCTGAGACGTCTTCAAACAAACTACATCGACCTTTATTACGTAAAGTACTTTAGAAACAAATTGTTGTTCTTCTTTTATTATTATCTAAACACTTTGTTAAATAATTTTATCCATAACATCATCAAAAGACATGTATTAAAAACCCTTTTAAATCTTAGTGAAGAGAATCTGACGGGTTTGTTCCTTGGTCATAGGTACATGGTTGGGACGATGCCACTCCCCCTGAGGAATGGATGGGAGCTCTAACGGATCTTGTCAATGCTGGAAAGGTGCGGTATCTTGGAGTATCTAACCTATGTGGGTGGCAAATGCAGAAAGTAGTCAACCTCTGCAAATATGAAAAGTACCCACTGATCGTTTGTTTACAGGTACTTAATCACATTTTTCAGAGTGAAAAGACTGTATGTACATGTATGCTCTATGTGATTGATGAAAATGAAACGCCCAAGTGACTTATTCTTCAGCAACAGTATAATCTACTCTGTCGACATCCAGAGTTTGAAGAATTCCAAGTCTGCAAAATGGAAGGTCTTGGTGTTTTGCCTTGGAGTCCTTTGAAAGGGTAAAGAAATATTACTTTACAGATTATCATATCATCATCTTGCCCGTTCCTCGTGGTAAAACTGATTTTTTTCTCGAAAACGTTGCGATACACGCTGACACAAAGCTTTAGATAAGGACAATTTTAAGGCAGAAGAAATCCATAACTTAAATTGTTATATATGAGGTATACCATGCAAGAACATAAATTGAAATCATTTGTTGGGTAGCACGTCAATATTATATCAATGAAAACGTGAAACTGCGAAATTTTCACTTTTGGACGTGTGCTTGGAAAAAGGGTTGATTCATTTGTAGGAAAGGATTATAAAAAATAAGGAGAATCGACCAGATAAATTTTATCCGTATACTAGTACCTTCTGCTACTTTTTCACTGGAAGATTTTAGCAGTTGCTTGGACAAATAACAAGTAGATACATGTAAACAGGACTCATGAAATGCACCTTAACAAAAAGACCACACACTTGGCTTCAATATTATGTATGATTTGCAATTGGTCCACATTTCATGTATATTCTAAATGTCTGAAAAAGCTCAAGGACCAATATCATATATCCCTTGCATGTTCGTATAGACAATCTTTTAAAAATTTAGAAAATCTATTTTGAAAAAGGATCAGGGCCCACAATAAGCATCCTTTACAAACTACTAGTATATTATCTTCCCATCAAACTTCGATCATTTTAATCAATAATCGCAATGTCCCGAAATAGTGTTGAAGTTGCCCAATGTTTGATACTCTGTGTACGAAGGTCATCTTTTAATCTTGCCAATCCAAAGCTTTTAAACAGCAAATTAATACACCTTCCTATACACAGATGAAACTAGATAATGTAGCTGGTGACTTTATATATTCCACTATCTAATAATATAGCAGTTTTAGATTGACATGTAAATGTTTTAGCTAGGTAATTGAAGAGTGAATAAACAAACACCGTGACAATGCAATGATTTCAAAAATTGCTTTTTCAGTGGCATGTTATCGGGTAAATATAAGCGTGGAGTTAGACCACAGATTTCGGCAGGAAGAATTGGAGTTGTTGCTCAAGACGAGTCGATGGCACTAGAGGTAGCTCCGGCCTGGAGCCAGTATGATCAAAATGAGGACTTCTGGAAACTCGTGGAGGGAATGGAGAGGATCGCCAAAGAAAACGGTTTTTCCGACTTAAAGAGATTTTTCAAAAACTGATTAAATTACAATTAAATGCTAAATTTTAATTTTGGGATTATATTATTATATTCATAATAAACGATAACATCCAAAATACAATTTGTTCCAATTTATCGCATCGTTGGCAAAGTGGACAAAAGTATTTGGTCATATATACAACTAAAAGTCTAAAAACCATTGGATACACTGTGAGACTCACAACTTTTACATCATTTTAATTTGTAAATTATTTTAGAGAACATTAAAATCTTAGGCGATTATCTATAATGCAATATAAAGGTTTTTTTATTCAAGGGAGTTAATTTATTAAAAAAAACAGTGGCAAGTAGATTATACATGTTATCAATCTTTGTTTTCACTCACTATGCTTATGTTTGCTGAACAGGAAAGACAATACCCCAGGTAGCCATTAAGTGGTTGCTGCAAAAGGACGTGGTTCCGTCTGTGGTCATTGGCGCCAACAGTCTGCAACAGCTAGAAGACAACATCAGTGCTGCTCATAACTGGAAACTCTCAAAGGAACAGGTAAAATAGAGCAGAAGTAAAGTAGTTTCCGTGTTATAAAATGTGGTATGGGACACCTCCATATTGCGACGTACTTCCGATCGAAATTAACAATAAGTTAAGCATAATGTGATAAAATTTTTCTTTCCGAAACTGTTAGTTACAATGTACATGTAACAGCGTAGCGCAAGGGGTTAGAGGGATTACTACGAATCTGTAAGACATGATTTCGAATCCCACTAGGACTTTTAAACGTTTCCAAAAAAAATTAAAAGGTATTTTTTTGGTCTAGTATTGTAAAGTTTGAAAATTTTAAAACGGTGAAAGTATTATAATCTATACTTTTATCCGCATTTATGTGGACAGGTGCCCCGTACTATCTGTATATAAATGTACTGTGGTTTCATCAATATTCGTCAAATACCAATTTTCGTGGATTTCGTTGTTTAGTTGATCCACGAAATCAAATGTTCATTGAAGTGCAATTTTTATTAACATTTTGTATTGATAGGGTCATTGGCCACGAATTTACGTATCCTTGAAATTGTGATTTTCACTTTATCCACGAAAATTGATGCCCTTGAATATTAATGAAACCACAGTATATGTATGTCTTTAAATAAGCCTTTAGGTACCATATGTCTGCGTTTATCTACATTGAAATTTTAAATTTTTAAAGTTTGTTATAAAAAATTAAAAAGAGACTGATTATCAATAAACAATTTCTTTTTCTAATCAGATGGAAGAACTTGACTCTCTCTCTAATCCTGGTACCCCGTATCCATATGAGATGATTTGGAGAATGAACGCTAAAAGGGTGAACTCATTCAATCCTCAGCCGACTGTCACAAATTCCGTGTAAAATGTAAAGATTCACAAGAAGACTTTGTTATATCTTAAACTATTCTTTGTGTGTTACGTGGCATAAACATTTAAATGTTCTTAATCATGAATGTGTGAATTGTTCATTTATGTACAATAAATCACAAAAAGGTTTTATTCTTATGATGAAGAAAGACGTCTCTCTCTCTCTCTCTCTCTCTCTCTCTCTCTCTCTCTCTCTCTCTCTCTCATTCATAAGTGACTTTTAGTTGTGTATAGCTCATCTATTCTAAGTTCAAGTTTTTAAAGTTTATTTTGAATGAACATTATAATTTTTTTCAATTGTATCTCAAACCACTAAATTAATTTGATAAAACAAAATATATAACATTGCTTAGAATACTCGTAACAAAAGACTATTACTTGTCAAATTACAAATTCTGTGTAAAAATAAATACACATAATTAATAAGTAAGGGAGAAAGTGGCATTTATTTGCATATAAAACATGAACAAATGATCTTAATTTAAAACAATTTAATGTTGCTAAGATACAAGTTTTCAGATCCTTGATTATTTGGTTAATTTAGATACTGAACCTCGGCTTTCTAATCGTGAATCTCGTATTTAGAATCTCGTATTTTGAATCTCGAATATCAAATGAACCATCTGGGCTTTCGTACGAATGAGATAAAGTTTTCATTGTCACGATTATATTATTCCAACTGTTCGCGAATTACCTGTGCAACATTTTGGTTAAAGATTGTACGGTTGTTTACAATGGAGTACAACTTTCTTGGACGTTCTGGGTTGCGTGTATCAAACATCTGTCTGGGAACGATGACATTTGGTCACCAGCGGGTACGTATATTCCTTTGGAGTTTGTTACAGTAGAAGTAGGAAAGGAGACGCTGAACGTACACTACATTACTATATCAATAAGTTGCATGATCTTTAATTTAGGATCACTGAATTTGTAAAAAAAAAACAAACCCTGACGTGTTAGCTCTTCATGTTCAATACTGTTACCAATTTTGCGTCATTAGCAAACATGCATTGCACACATCTGTGCTTTAACACAGTCTAATACGGGGCGCCGTTTTGATATTTTTGAGGTCTTTCTGATATCAGAAAACAATTTTTTGATTTCAAGAGTTTGAGTTTTTGATATTAGAAAATTGATGTAAAATATTATATTTTCTGCAGATATCAAAAATTCATATAAATTGGCGAATAAATTTCACATATTTAATGAATTTTTCCTTGACGCAAAACTAAATTGCTGAATTACAGAGTCCGCTTTGGATTATAATATTTGTTAAATAAATTTTAATTTGAAGATATATCTAATGTAAGAATTTAATAAAGGTCCGTGATCATTCCAGTATTGTGTATTGAAAGCGCTAACTGTACGCCTGTATAATTACTTTGTATTATGCGACGCCATCTCTACTATTTTTCTATTGGATTGTCTCATATTCGCAGCGAATTGGAACGAAAGCAGTGCTAACCAATGTATATATGGGCAAACTTGCAAAAATGAAATCAGGTTTTAAATTAAGCATACGATATTATTCTTAGCAATCATCTACAGATTTAAAAAAAGCAATGTTATGAATTACAAAAGTTGCATCTTAGGGAGCGTTCATTAAATTGATACTAATTTTCTGTAGGTCTGATATCAGAAAATACAGTTTTTGATATCAACTTTTTCTGATATCAAGAATTCAAGTTTTTGATATCAAAATATGATTTTCTGATATCAAGAGTTCGATTTTTTTGCATCAAAAATTAAAATTTAATTCTTAATATAAAAAAAAATCTATTTTGTGATATCAGAAAATCTTTTGTGATATAAAAAAATGAAAGTTTTGATATGAAAAGGATTCTCTGACATTAGAAAATACATTTCTTATAATCAATCTTCATATTTTGATCTAAAAAAATTAATTATTGATATCGAATATTCATTTTTTGATATCAGAAAATACCGCAAAATATTGAAACAGCGTCTCATGGTCTACATAAGTGCGAGGAGATATTGATCCAGGTGTTGCCCAACCATTCTGTCTTCAAAACAAGAGATCCATGGGCCACATTGCTCACCTGAACAAACGTTCCTTGTATCAGTTTATATTTCCACACACATTTCTAAGTTAAACTTTGAACTCCTCTTGTAGCCCCAGTGATAGTCTGGGGTCACGATTTTACCAATTTAGAATCCTACCCTTTCTTAGAATGCTTGCATAGTAAACTCGCAAAAAGGAGCCTTTTAGTCCATGCGAAGAAAAGTTTTAAAATATTTCCCCTTCTATTTCTATGTTAAACTTCTTCGAGCCGAAATATTGGTCCGGGTAATTTAAAAATTAAGAATCTCGATATCTTTAGTGTGTGTATGTGGGTGTGTGTGTGTGTGTGTGTTTATATATATATATATATATATATATATATATATATATATATATATATATATATATATATATATATATATATATATATATATATATATATATATATATATACATACATACACATTGGCATTTCCGATGTAGTTGTTCTTGAGAAGAAGACTATGAAAGACAACCCCCCCCCCCATTTTCTGTGTTTCACAATTATCTCCTTTCGAGAAGGGGTTTTCTCTTAATTCATGAATTTAGAAATGCTTTGTACAAAGTTTGGTTAAATTTGGCCCAGGGGTTATTGAAAGAAGTCAAAAAAGTTACAGACAGATGGACACTTGGACGGACGACGGACAACAGGTGATCAGAAAAGCTCACTTGTACCTTTGGCTAAGGTGAGATAAAAAGAAAACAAAAACACATACTCAAACACATTAAACAATCAGAGATTGTGTGATCACAAGCGAACAGTAATCGTGAAGAATAATCATGAAAGTAATATAATTATTGTAACAATATAAACAATTTTCACTAGTGAAAAATTTGTCAATCGAAAAATTATGAATATTTTTGTGAAAAAGACTAATGAGGCAGCCAGTATATGAATATGAACTCTAAATTGTTTGACAAAGGAAATTTTTCAAGGTAATTTAATTTAGTATTTTCCACATATTTTATATACATCGATGTTGTTGATCATGGTTGGAACTTTATTTTTCAGCGCAATTGCGTAAACAGTACCTGACTAAAGTAAAAAAAATGACTTGAAAATTTAGCGAGTAATAATCAACCGTTCGATTTCTGCATCTCAATATCAGGGCGACATCGATCGTTCATGACGTCATCATGAATGTTACTCTTTTACTTTTGATCATGTGCATTTTCTGTATGTATACAATGCATTGACTCTTACATTAGATATTTCAAACGCGAATCAAGATTTTATCCATAAGAGAGAGGTATAACCTTTTCAAAATAAAATAAAAGTCAACTTATTTTTCTTATAAACTGTTGTTTTGTAATTGTTTTATCTTTGCATCCGCGTATATGTATTTGGTGTTACTTTGCTTTTGGCTTGAAATAAATGCGTTCAGTTTGATAACTTATATTATCGCGACTGAGTAAAACGGCAATGTAAGATGTTCGTCTACACAGAATATAATCTTTTACATCGAAATACTTTGAACGCTTGCATTTTTATAGGATTTGCAGGAATAGCGGCAAGGAAAGAGAAATATGGCAGACGTGTGTTTTATGAGTCGTGCTCAGCTATAAGAAATACTAAGAAATATCTATCGCAAAATAAAGCATGATCTGTATGTTAAAACCTTTTTATAAGTTCAAGGTCATATTAAAACTTGTTTGTTTCTATACATCTATATAGACAGTAAAGCATAGTAGGTTTTATAAAAATTGAAACCTTGTTATTTATGAAGGAGGTTGGCACATGAAATACTAGTAATGTCAATCATCTAAAAACCACTTGGATACAAAGATGGAGACATAAAGTGTTCATTTAACTTTTATTTGTGACCCATGTCACTTGCCATTTTTTGAAAATTTAGGGCCTCAAACAGAAATGATAACATTCCTGAAATTTTTACTAAAAGAACTAATTAAAAGTATATATGATATGAGTTAAATTTGGCCCCCATAATTCGCCATTTTTTAAAGTGTTTCTGGCACAATAAAATGTTTTGTTATATTTTAGAAGAGTTGATGTAAAATATATTTCTCACCTATTTATTTGATTTATTTGCACTCACCGACAGTATATGACGTCAGAAGTGACGCTATGTCTATAATTCAATGAAAATCAGTAAAAAATAGACATTTTTCTTATCTTTTTACGAATGGAAAATATAGAGCGCATGCTTGAACAAAGTAATTTTTTTGTCAAAGGAAATCGATAGAAATATCAAAATATCATGAATATAAAGTAATACACAATATATAATGAAGTTTGGTCTGTGCTGAAAATTAGGAAGCTAATGTAATAGTACCCTAAAACTACTGACTAATGAAAATTGTTCATTTCCTTTTTGAAAACCTTCCGCCACAAAATATAGTCCCTTACTAAACTCTGTAAACATGTAAAAAATGTTAAACAATTTTATTCAGTAACTTTAATTTGGCTTTGTACAATTTCGATTTACTACTAGAATTAATATGTGATGCAGAATTTTCAGACTAGAGGTGACCCAAAATGGCAAACCAAAACCTAAAGAGCTAACCTCTTTAAAAATGACGCAAGGAAGTCCCACAAATAGTTGACTTGAAAAACAAAATATAAAAGTATCAGACAAAATAAAGGGAGAACCAATCCTCACGGTTTGCAGTCTGAATGACTTATGAATTATGAATGAACGCAAGTTAAGCAATGTTAATAATGTTA
Organism: Magallana gigas; assembly: GCF_963853765.1. Taxonomy (NCBI): domain Eukaryota; kingdom Metazoa; phylum Mollusca; class Bivalvia; order Ostreida; family Ostreidae; genus Magallana; species Magallana gigas. The sequence continues at coordinate 9,504,270 of NC_088860.1, read as the reverse complement.
ATAATAGATTTTTTTTAATAGTTTGGTGGCAGCAAGATGAACAAAGAAGAATCACACAAAATACTGGACAGATTTGCTTCTCTTGGGGGTAACTTTATAGATACGGCAAATATGTATTCACTGGGAGTCTCTGAGAGCATTCTTGGTGAATGGTTAGTAAGGTATGTACTTCAAATGCTATTTCTTTGTTAAATTTATCAATTATAGTCAAAATAGGTTTTGCCCCCGTGATATCATTGACTGACCTGAATGATTGGGCAACATGCAAAATACAAATTTTACCAGAGTTCATTTACGTTAACCAAGGTCCAAGTGACGATCCACGGTGTTTTTCTCATCTTCGCTAGCCAAGAGTGATACTTGAGATGCAAGAAAAACACCGTGGTTCGTCACCCTTGACAAGCAAAGATGACAAGAGGTTAGCTTAAAGGGACTTGGACACGAATTTTAGATCAACATTTTCTTTTTCTTTTTTTATGTACACATGTATAAAATGATTTATTTACTCATTTTGAATGATTGACCAAAATTTGAATGTTAGAATTCAAGTTATAAGAGAGATACAGAGGTAAGAATTCATTGCTATGTAAACAAAGCTCGAGTCTTATAATTGTTTACAAATAATAAGAACTATGGAATTACCATTTCTTTGACCAAATGACTCGTGCCAAACAAGCTAAACTGATTCAATGTGTTAATACATGATATGATAAACAGAAAATAATTGATTGAGACTTATACCAATAAAACACATATGTAAACCATAACAAAGCTCGAACTTTGTTTTCAAAACAAATATTTTCAAGCTCTGCATCTTGCTTATAACTCAAAATATGACTTTCAAATTTTGACAACGCATTAAAAGTGCCCATATTAACCATTCTGAACAATAAAATTGGAAAAAAAGTTGGAAATATAAAATTTAAAAAAAGCTTAAATCGTGTCCAAGTCCCTTTAAACAACTCACATAATGAAATGATAAAAGATATGATATGCTGTATATGATTATTGACTTTTTTTCATTTTTTGGCAGGGTATTCGACTTTCACAATCAAAAACAAAGGAAATCGCTTCATACATAACATTTCAATTCTTTTTATCAGTTGACAACAAATGAGCTACAAAAAATATGAAGTGAAAATGATGGGCAATTATGCAAAAGTACAATCATGAGGCGACACTAGCTCATACATTTAATGGCATTTACTCAAATTTCAAAATAACGTGTTTATGTTTACGGCGAGGCAGTGCACAGTAAGAACATTACCGGTATAATACCGGTATAAAGCAATAATTTTAAGCCTATATATATATATATATATATATATATATATATATATATATATATATATATATATATATATATATATATATATAAAATACAGAATTATGCTTGCATAAATCATGGAAAACATCAATAACAAGTTTTTATTACAAACATGTATTGAATAAACGTTAACAATATCATTAATGTAAGCCTTGTTTCAAAAAAAATCTAAAGACCAAATTTTGATTGTAATGTCAAAGATTTTGGAATGCATGAAAATTGTAGACATGTAATTGAAAGCACTGTATTATTTAATATAAAACTTTAACATCAGATCACCTTAACGTGACTTTTTATCAAGCAACTGAGTAATTTTTCATATATATCATCAAGCAATATTAATTATCTTATATGGATAACGCAGACGTTAGACTCATAGTTACTTCCCGTAGGTTGAAAAGAAATAATGTCACCATTTGCAATAAATCTACTTTCAATGTAATGTTTCATGCTGCAGACAAAAAAGAGATGACTTTGTGATTGCAACCAAAGTAAGGGGATCAATGAAAGCTGGTGTAAATGATGTCGGTTTGGGAAGAAAACACATCATGTCTAGCTGTTTAGAGAGTCTACGTCGGCTGCAAACGGACCATATTGACCTTTATCAGGTACGAATACACATATTTATACATAATCACATACATAACATTGAATTTCTATACACATGTGTATACATAATAACATACATATCATTGAATTTCTACCCTGAACGATTAAGATAAAATTGTGCTTTTTACTTTGTTTTTGCTATTTAACTTGCTTTAAAAAGTATTAAAAGAGATTTGTAAGACAAGAAAAGGATGCTTCGTTCTATTTCAAAATAAATTAACACTTTAGATAAAGAAATAAAAACAAAACTAAATTGCCTTACGATTTTTGCAAAAAGTAGTGTACAATTCAACATGTCCAAAAGATTTACATTTTTAGTGGCTTTGTCTGTGATATCACTACAAATCGTACAGTCCAACAAATGCATGCATAATTAATACACATTTATTCTAATAATATTTAATCGTGAAATTGGCGAAAATTCTATGATTAATAAGGAATCATTTTTCATATATTATGAGGTGATAATTTTGGTCGGGGCATCATTCCGGCTTTCTTGGATTTTATCTCGCCCCAACCAAAATTACCACCTCATAATGCTCAAAGAATAATTCCTTATTCCTTGAGGTGGTATGGAACATCTGTCGATATAAAGATGAATAAAAATACATTAAAATCCGAAATCTTTCACCGGTTTAGAATTTTCAGATTTTACAATATTTGACCAAAAAATTAAGTTTAAAAATTATAAAAGCCCCAACGGATTTAAACGTATGACTTACTAATTCGTAGTGAACGCTTTGACCCATTGCTCGTCGCTATTAGGTAACAGTTTGGGGAAGAAAATAGATGTACAATTATACTTGATTTTATTGTTTATTTCGTTATTTCGTTAAAACGAAAGAAAACTAAAAATGTAGCAACAACATCTCTGTATTTTTTACACATGTATTTTACTTTTCAATGGTCATTTCCCTACAAATGAATAAAACAGGTCTGTTACGAGTGCAGCAGAACTCTTTTGATAAACCAAATGTAAAAAGTATGTTAACTAAATTGTCAACGTAATGGTACTTAAAGTAACACCATTAGATATAATTTCCTTCAAAATATTCTGTTCATTCATTATTCATTTCAAAACTTTTGAATGAACAAATGGAAATAAAATCACAGGTAACTTTTCTGGCCTTTTATTGGCTAGATACATTGGTGGGACGATGCTGTTCCCCCCGAGGAGTGGCTTGGGACTCTAAGAGACCTAGTCAGTGCTGGAAGAGTGCGCCATATCGGGGTATCCAACCTGTGTGGATGGCAGCTTCAGAAAGTCGTAGATCTGTGTCAGTACGAGAAATTCCCGCCAGTGGTTAGTCTACAGGTAAAGATGTAACATTGCAACATGTTTACGGTGGGCTAAATGCCAGTTAAATTTGTGCGTCTATATAAGGTGTAGGTGTGTCTAACTATAACGTCTTTTTGCGTTTATTTTACAGCAACAGTACAATTTGCTTTGTCGACATCCAGAGTTTGAAGAATTTCAAGTCTGCAAGAACGAAGGCATTAGCGTTTTACCATGGAGTCCCTTAAAAGGGTACTAGGCAACGGTTCTGATCATTGAGAAGTGCTTAACTCCATACAATGATAAAGAGTTTGGCTTATTAGACTACAAACTTATGTATCGAATTTTTGACAGTGGGATGCTGACAGGGAAATATAGACGAGGTGTAAGACCTGATGCATCTGCAGGCAGAATTGGAGTAGTTGCCCAAGATGAATCCCTGGCCATGCAGATAGCTCCAGCTTGGAGCCAGTACGAAGAAAAAGACCACTACTGGAGACTCATGGAAGCAATGGGGAAAGTAGCTAAAGAGCAAGGTAAATGCATTCGTTAAGTATCCATGATGTGAAAAAGTGTCTTAGTTAACAGAATTTCATGCTGGGTTGTATAATAAGCAAAGAGTTTCATATACCTCAGAGGACGCAATTTATGTTTGTTTTAAATAAAATAAAATATTGTGTATCATTTTATTTTATCTTTTACGATGGAAAACTGAACAAAACTATGTAACTTATCTATATAAAGTAAATTATCTTTTATTGCAGCATTATAATTCAATTCCTAAACAGCATGTTTGATCTATTTTTAGAAAAAACAATTTCCCAGGTAGCCATCCGATGGCTTCTGCAAAAAGACGTGGTTTCATCAGTAATAATAGGAGCCACGTCCAAACAACAACTTGAGGACAACGTTGCCGCTTCTAGTGCATGGTGTCTTAATAAAGAACAGGTGGGTTAACGATAGTCAAAAAGTATCTTTAAACAAACGCATGCAGACGTTAACGGTACTTGGACTTAATGTTTAAAATTAAACAAGACAACGTTATGAGTTTTGATAACTTCAATACGAACTCTTTTACATCTTTAAGCATTAAAGTGACATAAAAGGAAAATTTATTAAATTTAAAGATGTCCAGACAATGAAGAATGCGTGTAGGAAATTTCATTTATGTATATTTTAAAAGTTCAATAAGTGTATCATATTTATCATGAAATTGGTAAATTTGTTCATTTCTTACTGTCCTCTGTATATTACTGTAACACTACACTACTTCATACACAATAATAATAATACTAAGATAAGATAATGGAATGATTTCGAAGTTATATCACTTAACTACCACACGATAGCTCTTTCATTAGAAAGAAATCATTTTACTTCATTATTGGTCCAAAATTCAAACAATTGTTGAAAATCAAAATACATTGTAGCGATCCTACTAACTGAAAAGATTTATTCTTATTATTTCTTCCTAGGAAATTGCTACCCTTCTCGGGCTCAACCATGGTCTTCAGGTGGAATAACACACCTGGAAATAGTCACTCAAATTAACTGTAAATTATTTGATTATGAAAGATATAATGATAGAAAAACCTATACATATGTCAAATAAGCGAAAAATTTCCAAATTGGGGATAAAAAATGAATAGCTAAAAAAATCTATTCAGTAAGTAACAACAAAAGCCCCAGCAGAATTCAAACTCGGTATGCACGGATCACAAGCCCGACACTTTATCCACTCGGCTATGAAGTAAGTTGTATGTTGCTGTCGATAAAATCTTTTCGATAAAACAAACTGTCGTTTCGATCAGAGGTCAGCCATTTTATGACGATGTGTTATTCCACCTTAAATTCACATTTTTTTCTACAATGTATTGTTTATTGACGAGTTAACACAAATTTAGCAGTGTAGTTCTGATTAAACTTCTCATCTGGACTTCTCACATGGACTGATGCTTATATAACGCACCAAAGTACATGTAGGTTCCGGGTATGAGTGTCAGGTTTGGGTAATTCGAACATTAATCAACAGCGTATCAGAATGTTTGCTTATTTACGTCATTCTCAAGTTTCCGAGAGCAAAATGAATAGAAGCTACTTAATAAATAACTATTAAGAGGCAATTCCTTCTGTTGATCCATTAATGGCTATTGTATGAACAAGTAAACGTTACTCTACAGCACATATAATTCGGTATACCTGGATAGCAATTGTAAACATTATCAATAATTGTCATTTATAGTTATTGAGAAAAGAACATATTTTTTCTTCTTTCTCCTTTATACCTATTTTTTTTGCCATTTTCTTCCAAAGAAATTAAAAAAAAAATTTCTTTATCCATTTTAATTTTGAAAATTACATCTTTTAACAATTCCGCATGTACATTACAATTGATATTGGCAATTTTGAAACCAGCTGATTTAAGATACCCAGCATGGTTTTGAGTTTATGTTAAAAAAGAAATTCATTTTCAAGAGGTTGATTCCGTTTACTTAGTAATCACCCACGTAAATCAAAATCCTACAGTGTGCTGCTCACAGGTTTTCAACATATTTTTGAAATATTCAACATTTCCAGCTTCTTTGAAAATCGGGAAATTGTGAAAACAGATTTATTTTGTGTGCCAAAAACTTCTTCAATACGCAGAAAACAACTGAAAAGTAATGTGTAGATTACAATCTTCTCCAAAATTCTATTTAATCCAATTATAAAACTGAACCGATTGTCACTTCAAATGTTTTCAAAACAAAAATGTTCAGCCCTGGCACATCTTAGATGAGGCATTCTTTCAATTCTTTTAGAATTTAGAACGTTTAAAAAAATAAACCGTTCAGTGTGTTTTCTGTTTAAACCCTTCTGTTGAAGATGAAAATTTTCTGATTTTATAATTTAGAATGCTTTCAAAGTACATTTTTAATGATTAAATGAAATTTGAGAGTCATTCATGGAGTTATAAGAAAGATACAGAGCTCTCAATTTTTGTCATGTAAACAAGGCTTGCCCTGTGTTTGTTTACATAGGTTGAATGTACCAGTTAAAAATATTTTTAAGCTAATTGTCTATCTTTTTATTCATTTTAATCATATATAGTTTAACACATTTATTTTTGGTCTAAAACTGGAATTTTTACTTCAACATTCTAAATGTAAACACACGCTTTGTTTACATAGCAAAGAATTTTAAGCTCTGCGTAACTCGATTATAACTCAACAAATGACACTCAAATTTTGATTGACTATTGGAAATGCCTTACTGAAGCATTGTTAACATTAAAATCGGAATAATAATTTTTGACCAAAATCGTGACCATGCCCTTTAATAATGATATCAGGGGGAAATAACTTGATAGTTATAAAGGGTTATTACTCAAGTAATAATGATACGGGTTGTTTGTTCAAAGTGTTAAATCAAGATTATCTGATTAAATTAGCCAAATTTGTACATAAGTCTTTAACCATAGAAAAATTTTTCTGCATAGGCAAAATTCATAAAGTCTTATAGGTCCAATGGGCAATAAGCAGTTTAGTTTAATGTTTATTTTGTTTACAGTTTAAATTGCAATGTTTGTAACGCCAATGTCACAATAATAAACTTGCTTACTGACTTACGGGAAAAAGATTTCAAAAATCAAACACAGCATAGTATAATTATGCTCAAAACTACTTAATGCATGTAACTAGAACTGCACCTGATCCTACCTATACTATTTATAGATTTCGTGTTTGCTATGCTCTTGTTTTGTATTTTTCCTGTGGACTTTTCATTTTGAACACTGTTCACTTTATCAACACATTTCATTTTGCTACTTTCAAACTTTTTTTGGTTTTAGATGGATGAACTTGACAAGCTTTCTGACTTAGACTTACAATATCCACACGCCATGGTACGGCTGGTGAATAAAGACAGGGTCAACCTCTTTAACCCGTATCCCTATGTAAAAAACACACAAACAATTTAACACCTTAAAAGGCAGAAATCCGAGAAAATTATGTTATAGATTTGCAAATAAAAATATGCAGAACAAATTTTCTTGCCTAATCAGTATATCGTTTGATTTGAAATTATGCCCCTTGAACAACAATGACTGAATTAATCAATATTTGATGGTTATTAAAATCATTTTTTTTTTTAAAATTCTATTAGATTATAAGTAGATATTATAAGATAAAGAAAGAATATTCTTTATATAGAACACTGTGGCGGATAATTATGCCAGTGCCAAGGTGGCATTTTTGCAACAAGTTTAGCTGCATGTATCGAAACATTCAAAGATGCCATACAAGGACCATTGCTTGAGAAATTTATAACCACCTTTGTTGTAATTGTATCTTATGTTCATCAATCTGTCAGGTGAGATACTTACCTTTAAAGAATAAATTCCTGTAGGAAAACAACTTTCCTGTAGGGTTATTAGAATTTCCTACCGGAAAAAAATCCTGTAGGAATATTAAATTTGATGGGAAAAGAACAAAACTCCCATAGGATTTTAAAATCCGATAAGAAATTTCCTACAGGAAAACTAACTGCCTGAATCAAATTCCTGCTGGAAATACTTTTTTCCTACAGGAAATTTAATTCCATTAGGATTTTTAAATAATCCTTTAGATTTTTCAATTTTTCCTGTAAAAAAGTTATTTCTTCTATTGGTATTCTTGTTTTCCTATAGGATATTATTTTTAAAGGTTAATATCTCACCTGTCATGTGAAACACACTTAAACCAAATGGAGCTATATAGTCTCTAAACGATGGTGTATCGTGTTGGTATATATAGATTTTTATGAAACTGCATTTTAAACGGGAGCAAAATGCCACTAAGGCACTGGCATAATTATCCGGCACAGTGGTGATTTCAAATTGCAATTTTTTAAAAACAATATAAAAGAATCATGTTTTAAGAAAACATTTTATTGAAGTAAACTTTTACGTTTTTATTAGTCTGTTTATACGTCTAAAATCTACCGGTAATATCTTAGGACAAAACTTACATGATTACTTGTCATAGTAAAAACAAAATACGTCAAGAAATACACAATATAAAAAGTTCAAAAATACATGCAGTATGAAGCATAGCTTCAATAGAATATTCACAACATATATTTACACAAAAAAAACTTGCATGATTTGCCTGAGAATTTCTTGCTGAAAAGATGAGGACAGGTCTAATGCATGACCTTCTTTTGAATTTGAGAGATCTTTGAGAGCAAAGATGGTAATATATTTATAAGTTTAATGCGTAAAACAAGTGTCCAAATTACAACTCTTTGATAAACTTCAAAGATACTTGTATAATTTGAACATTTCTGAAAAAGCACCAAATTGTATAATTCGGGAATACGAAGCACCGTTTGTTAAGATTAAAATATTTTTTATTCGGAATTATGAAGTTCAAATAGGGTTGCAATGCATTTTCTTTTCAAGCTTTTCATTAGAGGTCAACACATTCAGTATTTTATAAGTAATGCCTTGTCTATGTTAAGTAATTGTAATAGGCAATGTCAGTGTAGTGATCTTTATGGCCACTTCTATACATATTCTGCCTCACATCTTGGCTTGTGGGGTGGGGCTGTAGACTACTCCAGGGGTGGCCCGCCTACGACCTATAAATAAGAACATTCGTTATAACATACTATCACACACACACACACACACAGAGAGAGAGAGAGAGAGAGAGAGAGAGAGAGAGAGAGAGAGAGAGACTTTATCAAAGTGGATTGGTTAATATTTAAAATGTCGGGAGATTATACGACGGTTTTTTGCCATTTTTGGTTTTTTTTAAGATAGATTTTTCTTCGGGTCGAGAGAAAAAATATTTTGGGAATGTTTTATATATATTTATTATTTTGGCGTCACAATAATTGGTTACTTGTAAAACATCTGAAGATGAAAATAAAAGCGCTTATATGTTTTACTCGGACGGCCTGTTTAGGAGTGCTGAAAGATTACGTGAGTCCTACAGAGACCGTCCGCTGCGTCGGACGGGATTTTTTTTCCCGGGCTTATGATCTTTAATACAAAGATATAGTTGCCACGTTCAAATCCGGTGTTTTATATTTAGTTTTTAGTTTAGTGCTAGTTTTGTAGATGTTTTTCTCCTTTCATATGTAGTTTTTATTTTGTTGTCCTGAAGAAGGAACTGGTTGTCCCGAAAATTTGACAATATTTTACTTTATTGTTCGTGTCCCTGGTTTTTTTTAGTGCCTTTTTTTAAATCTCATCTTATAACCTTGTATCTTTTGATCCGACACTATATATAATGTTGGTTATCAGAATCAAGGTATCACAGGCAATTGGCAATTGTCTCAATGCGCTGGTATAAAAATTGGGCCATTGAGAAAGCAGGGAGTTCGTACCACAACCACTGTGGTTCGCCCCATTATGTGTATTGATTGGTTTTACTCCGTCATATAACTCTGCAATTGATTAATAATAAACAGGGTTTATTGATGTCTGGTTTCCCCTCTAGAATGTCCAATATCGATGATTAAAAAAATTGTGGTCATATACATGTACACAGATTATTGGATTTAATGGGTCATAAAACTGGAAAAGGTTTCCTCTTACCAAACTAAAATTATGAACTCAGACTCAAGTTCAAATTTGAATATTGAAAAGTGTATCTACATTTTATAAGCCTTTAGTTATTTAAAGCTTCTGATTCTAATAATAATAATAATAATAATAATAATAATAAAAAATGATTATTATTATAATAATGATTGTAATTTTCTCTTAAATAGTATTTAAATTGTACATTGATATAAATTTTATAATTTCTGAACTTTCACCATCAAAATGTATGCATATTAGGAGAAGAGTACAAACTGTCTAGAGCTTGAGACAACTCGTAATGTCATTTTATCGTGTAATATTATCAGTTTAAAGTCCTCTTGTTTTAATCAAGTCCTTGTTAAAAATATTCTAAAATGAAACACATCGAATTAAGTGTGATAACCTTGACGTACATTTGCAGATTTATGTACTAGGGGGACATATTCAATTTATTTTTGTTCAACCAATTGCAAGAACTTGCTCTGGGCATAAAGATTGAGAAAAGATTGCCATCAATTTTACTTTAGAGAAAACTTTATAAGCTGACCAAGTATAAAGATTTACTGGCAAAGACATTGTTATATGTAAGCATTTATTGGTACTATTCACACAATAGAAAAACTTAACTTTCTTCTTAAAAATTTCTTGTAATATTAAGGTTGCGACATATTCAAAATAACTCTCAAATTCTCTTTTGAAAAAGAAATTGCCTTCAATTTTAGTATTTATTTGTAGGCTCAAACCTGACAGAAGTTCATTACATGGTCATAATGTAAAATTTGAAATTTTTTTGTTAAGTAGAACATGTGTTACAAAAGTTACAGTTTTCATTATGTAAATGTGGTATTTTCACAATGTATAAAAACAAAATTTACATTGTGACAACTGTTCAAGCACATATTTCACCCATCAAGTTTATTTAACGAGGCCGGGTCTAATTTGTTCTACCCTAGATTTTTGAATGAAATTTTTTACATGATATTCTACTGATATAATTATTATTTTAGGATAGAAAAATAAGACATTTACCACACCGTTTGTTTAAGAGGTCATCTCAAAGTTTGTTAATTTTTAACATAGGACCCTATGGGATTTTGCTTGAAATGTATCAATTTGGCACATTTTTTACAATTTTTTTAAACTTCTGCCCTAGGGATTTCTTTTTCTCTTCTACATTATTAAAGTTATTGCTAAAAGGCATCAAATGGTCAAATAAAAAACCCCTTTTAACTCCTGGTTTGTTCCAGGGGTCTTATCAAAGTTGTTTTTTGTATGCACAATTTCCCAGTTGGTCAGATAATGGCTATTTTTTATTTGACAAAGACGAAAATGGTTATATTTATAGTATTATTTAAACATTCAGACATTTTAAGTAATAAATAAATATATAACATCACATATTAAGGGTCATTAATATAAAATACATGGTACTGTTTTGAAATATATGGATTAAGCTATATTTAGGCGGGTTAAGAAAACGTGACAGAGGGTTAGGCTTGTTGAACCCTCTTAACATTTTCAACCCGAGCCCAATTATAGCTTATACTTCGAGACATTTATGTTTATTCCACAATATAATATCAATTTTACGCATCAAACGAGCTATTTTTAACAAATTTTGCTGAATATCTGCAGTTGAAACTATCACATCAACATCAACGGAGTTATGTGTTTGATGAGTGTGTGGGGGTGGGTGGGGGGGGGGGGCGCACAGTTGTACGTTACTTGATACTACTGTATAGTTATATGATACGTGGCCGGATATTGTTACTTACATTCCTTTATGACGCTTGCCTTGCCTCCTATTATCATTAACAACCCGATATACTTCCGTAGACAATAAGCATAACAAACCCAATTCGTGTTTTGTTTTGTGTTTGGCCAAATAAAGAAAACAAGAGGCCCATGGGCCTTATCAGTGACCTGAGTGACTGCAGTGAGGCTTTTGCAATGTATATTCATGTGCATTATAATTACAGGGCTAATGAAATCATTTTTAGCCGGGCTCTGCTGAAAGCAGAGTCCTGGCTATAGGCAGGCAAATCGTCAATGTTACTATAAATAGCACAAGTAAACAAAAAACCAAACAGCGTCAAGGTTAGGCTTCCGCTATACCAAATAGTTACACAAAGAGCCACGTTTTATCAAAAGTGTTGGCATTTTGTTTCTTTTTTTAAAATTTCGAATGAATTGTCTATCTTTTTTAGTTTTCTTATTAATAACGTGTTTTTAAAACATAACTATGCATTTTGGACACATACAATGCGCATGAATTTCCAAGAACTAATTTGCTGCACGATGAAGAAATGGGGATTGAATATATAATGCTTGTTGCAAAATTCAAGGCAGCAACTGTTGAACATTTTAACTTCTACTAGACAGACATATTTTTTGTTTATAGCCGCTTACAAAATTTGGTCGCTCTCTGATGCTTTGCCGACATTAAAAACATGAGAGAGAGAGAGAGAGAGAGAGAGAGAGAGAGAGAGAGAGAGAGAGAGAAGAGAGAGAGAGAGAGAGAGAGAGAGAGAGAGAGAGAGAGAGAGATTTTCAGTCTTTACTACACAATATGCATAAAGACACACCAAAAAGAGCCCGGCTTTCAGTACTTCAGTACTTTGATTAATATTCTGGAATTGTATAATTCAATAAACTTTCTAAATTCTATAAAAATTATTCAAAAATTGTAGCATAGCATACAGTGACATAATTGAACAACCTTAAGTACAAACAAAATAATCAGTCGAAATTACACCCAACCCTATAAAATCATTAGAGCCCTGCCCTAACACCAGAACCCCTGACATAGGGGCCATTAAATTAAAAATAAATTTTGAAGAGGCACCCTTCCTCATCAAAACTATGTACTTAATTCATCGAATTAATACACAGGAGCAGAGGATAAGATTTTCAAAGAATTTATGCATTCATTAAGAAATCAGAACCCCACCCTTACACCAAAACCCCTGTCCCAGGGGCCATGAACTTCACAATATTGGAAGCGGTATTCTTCCTTATCATAACTATGTAATTATATGGATTCATCTGCATAAAATTCGGGAGGAGAGGGGAGCAGGAGATTTTCAAATAATTAATGCATTGTCAATATATAATTGAGGCGTATAATAAGACTTCCTATGTGTTTTACTGACCGTCAACGGAAATTTCTCAGGTTAGTTACTTCTCCAGGTGGCGAGGCGAAGCGCATATCTATTGTTATTGTGATGAAGTATCAGCGGAATTTGGGATCAGGGTAATAAAACGTGATAGAGGGTTATGTCTGTCGATAAAACAATAAGAGGTGACCTGTTTCCTGAATACTTACGACAACAGATACAGCAGACGACAATGCAGACGATTAGCACCACCAGGCCGACAATAGGGCCGATTATGATCCTGAGGAAAAATTCAACATAAGAAACAAAATTACACCTGTAAAATTATACGTCAACGTACACATGTAAATATTTTGAACGTGACTATTCTGTAAGTAATTATATGTACACAAGTATTGTTATGATTTTAATACTTGGTAGGTTTTGAGTTGAATTTAGAGTATCAAAATAATGATATCATCTTGGCAGTATGATGTAAAAATACATAGAGGGAGGTGCCCAAAAGTGTAAACTAAAAAAAGATGGTCACACCACATAAACTGGGCAAAAACGAGAGACAATTATTGAAACTCTTCTAAAAGTATGTCAATTTACACGACCCCTGATTTAGACCACACGTACAATATTAATGTACAATGTACGTGGAAAGATACATCTTCCAAAGTCAAGTGTTTCTTATCCGCTGCGCTCTACATAAATGCTTGACCGAAAACAATACATATGCGGGTTAACGATGAGAGTAATCATTTTTAAACTTTTGTGACCTCTTGTACTGACCAATCAGAGAATACGTTATAAACAGAAACAATATAGCAATTTGATTGCTCCCATGAACAAAAATCGAATTTGTAGAAAAGATGGATTCACTCCGACTGAAAAACTGATAGCAGTAAGTCAAATACTTACTAGTCCATCTAACGTTTATTTGACAACGGTTCAACATTGATCAATGCACAGTTAACATCATTACTGAAACAACGATTCTTATTGAATCATGCAGACTTGAATGACACCAACCAGCATGCGAGGTTTCTAACATCGTCGGAACCCACGGGTTTTCTATACAACGGATAAAAAACCCGGGTTTTCTATACAACGGATAAAAAACCCGTGGGTTCCGACGATGAGTTTCTAACCTCGTCAAACTCTGCATATTCGGACAAGGGTTTATGTAGAGCGGAGCGCATCAGACTTTGGAAGGTGGTAAATCTACCAAGTATGATTCCCTCCGTTACGGAAACTTATTGTTAATTCATTGTTCTATAGAAACCGCCAAACTGAAATATACAAGCCCCGTTTATTCATTGGTCGAAACCTACGGAAATCTAAGAAAAATCACAGACTGCATGAAATAATTATGATGATGTCAGACGCAAATTCTAATAGGAGAGTCAGACGATTTGGCTGTTTAGCTGTTAAGCTAATGTACTGATGTGCATTAACAGTAATTTTGTGAATTTTACCTACTTTTTACAATCATTTATATCAGATTTTAAATCTTGTTTTTAACAAATTAATGATTGAAAAAGTAAGTATTGATTTCAGTCCTGTCAGTTTCTAAAGAGCTATGAATTTACCACAGGTTTCCGTAAGAAATAGAGGGAATCATACTCGGTAGAGCTGACTCATGTGACTGCAAACGTCAGACGAATGTTTACATTTAATCGTTTTCAGGTTCTGTAAACACGACACATGCATAATTGTACGTTATCGGGCCATGGTGTTTTTCGTGTAGATTCGTACCATGAAAAGGAAGAAGGGTGTAAACGGGCATTAATGTAGGTCATGTTATTGATGGCTGTTGGGGATTTACCGACAGTTAATGAAGATACGGCGATACTTACGCCAGATGTAAACAGGTTGTCGTCCCGGTACATATGTATCCCGACTGACAGCAGAATATGGTCCCTTCACAGTAGTGGTAGTCGTAGGGACACGATGCATCACTTAGTTCTGCTAAAATCACAAGAACTCAAATATTAAAAAGAATATCGACTTGTTTTTCTTTGAATGACCTTAACAATCAGCCTGTGCTCCATTAAAAATCTCCAATATCTGGCTAATCGATGGTATATTAAAATGTTAACAAAACCAAAACCAAACTTCAAAGAACTCGCACAGTCACCGATTTCATTAAACTTTTTAAAAAAATGAATTTTTCTGAGTATGAAGAGTTAACGTCGAAAATATGGTATATCTGCCGCTTTGAACACGCTGAATTAAGGAGAGGGTGCACAAGCTGTTACGACACTTTTTAAAAGTATTCTGAATAGTGAGGCCGATAATCTACACGTAAAACTTCTTAAATTGGAAACAGCGGGGTTATAGTGACGTCATATACATAGAGATTAATGCATACCCTTTTCCATATCACAGCCTGTATCAGCCCAAGACTCTAATATCAGCCCAAGGGCCGTCGGGCTGATATTGGAGTCTTGGGCTGATACAGGCTGTGATATGGAAGAAGGGTATTTATTATTATATTTATTACATACTTAGTAATAAATTTTGTAAAAAAGGCATCAACTTGAACAAATTGATTTTAAATAATATGTTTTACGGTGCTACCGTTCTGGCGAGCGCAGCAAGAATTACACATACCTTGCATCATTGTCAACTTATAGTTTTATTTAGGTATCAACGAACGTCAAAGAATTTTTGAGAGAGTATTGCTCTACAATAAGTATGCCAAAGGTACTAATTTTAATGGTTATGATACATACAGCGCAACCCCCTTCCCAGAGAGAGAGAGAGAGAGAGAGAGAGAGAGAGAGAGAGAGAGAGAGAGAGAGAGAGAGAGAGAGCCCGGTACCTGTTTGTAGGTGTGTAATTTCCCACTTTTAAATTTAATGGTCTGACTATATGCAATATCTACATAATTTTTTTAAACTGTTTATTTTTTCATTTTATTCCTTTTTATTTATTTCAAAATGTCCTATTGTTTATTTCCTCCCTACTCATGCATGCACAATTATAGCTTAAAAATGGATCGATATGACAGTAAAGTATGGCTCTTGCTAATATATATAGGCCTACATAAAATCTCTATATTAAAAAAGATTTTTAAAAATCATACGTCAATGAGGCAGGTATCGCAGTCTATACTGAAATAGCTAGTACACGCATTCCAGATGTTTGATCCACCTCTAAATTTATCGCGGGAAATATAGCGCGAGTGCACTGTGACGTCATCCATGACTTTGTTCGTCTTTGTTTACGTTTCTCAACTCAATACGGAGGTATGGAAGCATGTAACAAATCTTTTGAGTCTCGCCAAAGCATATGCGGTACTCAAAACGTGTCTTCAAACCTTAAGCCACCGTAAATTACGAGTTAAAAGTCGGCCATTTTTGGCATAGCACCACGGGTGAAAACATTAGAGAGCATTATGGGACGTAGACAAAATTTTTTTTTTGATGAACTGTAGGTTTAGCTCGTTCTTTTTCCCGCGCACACTGGTTCTTGGAGCTCGCTTCGCTCGCTATTATTTGAAAGTAGTCTGTATACATGTATTAAATAAAAATATTAGATCTTATTGTTTTACCAAACATCATTTAGCTACAGATCCGGAATTTCCTCGTGATTAAAAATTAAATGCTCCGAAACTGAAATTTTCAACTACGTTTAAAAATGTCGACTGCAAGAAATGTTTCATGTTTTGTCTGTAAACATGCACAATAGCCGAAACGGAAGAAGGCAGAGGAGTTCCGCAAGGAGTGTGTCAGCCATAGGGCTGATAACCTGTATCAGCCCCGGAGGCCGATAGGAATTGTGTGATGTCATCTGTATGCTAAAAACCTGTATTTATTTCTAAGTATGGAATAAATATTTATAATGATTCCTTGAACAGTCAACCTCGACGGAAATATTGGTCGTAGCCTCAAGCTAAAATCGTGAGAAAACAATTTTCTGTTTCGTGAAATTAATTAACAGGGATTGTTTATCTTTCAAGATTATGCGTTTGATATTTTTGATACTTAATATACATGTAGTTGAATTCTGTTTTCTTACACAATAATTATATGAAAAAGCCACCAAAAACAGCTTTATTGTTATTTTTTGGGCTGTTGAAATGGCAATAGCATTAAAATTCTCAATCTCAAAATAATTTGCTTTGTTATGAATCAAGAAATCCGGAGAAAGACTTCACATATATAACCAAAAATCTCATTATTCGGCATTCTAAAATCGGACTTCAGTTATAAACTTGTGTTTACATTATGAAATAATCTACAAACAACCATCATTCCTTTGATTGAGATATGTAAAAATAATTTACCTATCAAACACAAGTAAACATCTTGCGTTTATAAGTGAATATTTACATTTCCCAGTGTCTTTGCCTGTGATAACACTACGTATCGATTTTGTACTATATAACCCATAACTACAAATGACGCCAAATTGAGGCGCCAGCGGGGTTTGCTTATTCATATTAAAATATTTAATCGTACGATGGCTTAAATTTATATAAATATAAGTGTTAAGGAATCATTCTTTCATTTCATTTTATTTTATTTATTCTCATATTGTATAAAACAACATAGAGAAAATATACAATACATACAATATTATACAAAAAGCAAGAGTGTATACTGTACACATCAACCTGGAGAGTTGACTCTCTTATTAATAATATTGATAAATTTACATAAGTTATTAATAACAGCTAATTTATTACATGAAAATAATTCAAAAAATTTGAAAGCATTTGGTCGTCTAAAATACATTGATGGTAAATAAGCTTTTCTATATTCTTTCAATTCCGGACATATCATAATATAGTGATATTCGTCGCCAATGTTATTTTTACATAAATTACAAAATCGTTGATTTCTAGGTACATTGTTCCATCTGCCTGTCTCAATTGGCAGTTTATGGTTGCTTGTTCTAAATCTAGCTAGTGTAGTAATGTTATTCATATAAGCACCAGAGTTTATGTAATTTCTAGGTACAAAAGTGTTATTGGTAAACAAGTTATAGATCAATCCTTTACTAGATGCGTTACAATCAGAGACCCATTTTTGTTGAAATTGGTCAATCAAAGTTTGCTTAACAACATTTAAAATCCATTTTTCATTTTCTACATTATGCGTCAACCAGACATAGCTTAGACCACATTCATGTAAAATATTCTGTATACATTCAACCCATTTGAAATTATAATTATTGATTTGTGTTAGGCTATGTAAAAAATTATACAATATATATGACAATTTTGATTCTTTACCTTTCAACAATCTTGTCCAAAAATTCAACATTCTAATTTTTACTTTCACACACAATGGATATCTAGCAAGTTCACCGTAGATCATAAAATTTGGTGTGGACGTCTTAAGACTAAGTACAAGTTTACAAAATTTAAGATGCAATTTTTCAATGATACATAAATTTTCAAAACCCCACAATTCAGAACCATACAGTAAAATTGGAACAACCATTTTGTCGAACATATCAAGTTGACAATCAATCGATAGATTTAATTCTCTTGACTTTTTAATTATTGCGTACATAGCTCTGGTAGCTCTCGTCACTACATATTTCCTAGTACTGTAGAAAGAGCCTGTTCTTGAAAATATAACTCCTAAATATTTAAATTCCTTGACGATTTCTATTTCGTTACCATTGTTTTGAGGTTTGTTTACCTTTACCAAAAATAATAATTTTAGTTTTCTCAACATTCACTTGTAATTTCCATTTTTCACAGTACATTTGAAAACAATGAAGCTGATATTGTAGATCATCTTCGGTTTCGGACATCAACACAGTGTCGTCAGCATACAACATAATCATAATTCTTAGATAACAATTTAAATTTTGTTCAATTTCTTCAGACAGGCTTTTTAGTCCTATGACATTTTCATGTGATAAAAAATCTTCAAGATCATTAAGATATAATGCAAAAAGAAACGGAGATAAGTTTTCTCCCTGCCGGACACCATTTTGACAAGGGAAATATTCGGAAAAATCATTATTATAAAATATTCTTGATCTACAGCCATTATACATATTGACAACAACCCTTAAACATTTCCCTTTAATTTGATATTCAATGAGTTTTTTCCACAATCCTATTCTCCACACTTTATCGAATGCAGCTTTAAAATCAATAAAAGCACAGGTGATAATTTCGGTCGGGGCGTGATCAAATCTATCATAAAGTCCTTCGGGCTTTATTGGATTTGACCACGCCCCGACCGAAATTATCACCTCATAATAATCAAAGAATGAATCCTTATTCCTTAATTAAGATAATTTGTCTTCTAGATCTTTACATAAGACTTACATTGTAATAAAGAAATTATTACAATTCTCTGAAGCGTTCCCGCTCAGTCTTTTTTTTTCAAATCGCATTTTGCAATACTTTCTAAATGTATCATTAATCTCTGGTCTTTTTTTCAAATCGCATTTTGCAATACTTTCTAATGTATCATTAATATCTCAACAACAATACATGTCTTGTAAACGTAATGTGGCACTGTGCAAAAAAAACAAAACAAAACAAAAAACTCTTTACCATTTCGATGTTCAATTAATATAATGTGTATTGTTTAATGCTCATTTACTTCCTGAAATTATGAATAAAAGTTGAAATATTTAATTTTATTATATTTCAAAAATTTTAAATTTCAACAAAATGAGATTATGTTTCAAATAATTAATGATAAAATTGTTGTCTAAGTCGACCTAACGCACGAGAGTTAAGACTGTTAGTAATCGACTAGAAACAACCATCTGATCTGAGTTCTAACGGCTTGTTTCCAGATAACCTACAGACAGATTTCTTTTCCCCCGCAGGGCTTACGCTAACCCAGTTTTTGCTAACTGACCTCGCCGTGAACGCGGTATTTATTTTTAGAAATGAATGTATGAAGCAAACGCGCATTCAAAGATGACATTAAAATCGATACGATTTTGTGATCAGAAATCAACGCACAACACCTTCCTTTGAAGCAGGCATGAAGTAAACGAATCAACAGAAAAAAAATGAAATGAACTATGATCAGGCAACATACATGACACAAGGGGTCTTAACGTTAAAAACTTGAAAATAAAACAAAAGAACAAATGCATGAAATACTTACACTCAACGACTGAGCTGAATAAAAATATCCAGAGGCATACAAATCCAAGATACATAGTCGCCTTCATTGTCGCGTTATAAAACTGTTGCTCTTGTTTTCCTTACAGTAGAATTAATACCTATGATAATACTGCAACATTATTTTGCATCAACAAACGTTTCAATGTATTTCTTCTACCGCTAGAAGGCGCATCGATTGCAGCGCCCCCTCTCTGCGTGAGGGAAATGGATTTTTTCTCTATTGATTTATCTACTGAATTGTTCCCGGGTACATCAAGTAATATACATGTACACTTCAATTCAGCAAATATCTTTATATTATATCTTCTATCGAAGAGTTGATTGATTAATCATGAAATTATTCCTTTTCATAAATTTAACAGATATCTAGAAATTAAACTGTCGATTGATAAGAAGATATACTTCCTGTCAAACATGTTTCATATGCATTATCAAAATTCTTTGCGAGAGGAAACATACCTCTGTTCACAGTCACTCGTGTCAATATATAGTCCAGGTGTAATTACTGGCCGGCGTGTTTATTTTGGGCAATAAAATTCAACAAGTGAGCTTTTATCATTTAAATACCGTGGGGGAAATCTGCTTTTATGTTCTTGTTTCGATTCTTTCTCAAAGTTTGTTATATATAATTTTATTTTGATGACACTCGATTTTACTATCAGATGTTCTATTTGATGAAGGAAAAATCTGATTAAAATCATCTGTTCTGATAAGCTACCGGTTTTTTGTTTTGTTATATGTGTTTGTTTGTCTGTACAATGATTACGTGTGACACTCAAGCGAAGTTTGCGCTCGGCACAGCCATGCATGTATATTTTGGGGAAAGGTTTTGTGGCCTTTATTTCAATACTAGTTGGTGTACATAATTTTAATCTTTATTTCAAGGTTGTCAAATTTTTTAACGACAGAAGAAGTTCGAAGGAAAATAGCCTAACTACACCCTGATCAAGGGATTTATCTGAAAAGAGGAAATTTTCTTCAAACTATTCCACTTGCTTAACTATGAAACTAAATTGATGTCAAAAAACTTGAATTGGCATTGAAAATGAAACGCATACGTTATATCATGAGATTGATAAAAGTACATTGCTTGTGCAAACACGAGAAAATTTTTCTGGCTTTGAAATAAGAAGCACTGTAAATATGAGAATCAGCAAAAGTGAGATAAAATTAAATTATTCACATTGTTTCGTGAGGGAGTCAACGTCTATGCTGCTGTAATTAAACCTAGTATAGCAGATTTTTTTTTCCATAAGGTTATGAGGGTTAAGGTATTTGCAGAGAAATATAATAATTATGTAATGTAAGTTTATTTTTTCTTTTTTTTTCTTCAAGAACTGCAAGTAATGTTTACCAAGAAAACATTTAATATTTATATTATAGGAGGAAATAAAGGAGCAAATAATTGTGGGTGTAAAATCAACAAAATGTGTTTTTTTCTTTTAGTTATTTGTAACCAATAGATTAGTGGTTGTTTTTGTGACAATAATTAACACCCGTTGGTGTTGTTTGTCCCTCCTTTTTTTAAAGCTGGAAACACAAAAATTACCAATCAGTGGATTTGTTACCCATTCTTACGTATCAGTTAGCAGGTCTATGGAAGTCTGCTCACAGTATCACGAAAAATGCTTGAAAAAGCGTCATTTATATGGAAGAAGATACTTGGACTATAATCACCCGAAGAGACGTATACAATTTTTGAGGTCAATACTTTCTGATCGTATTAAGTTCTGACAAATTGCTAGGTTCTCAGAACTTTTAATTTGGAATTACATGCATACATCAACTGTTGTATAGATAGAAGGGTTGTCCTTACGCAATCAATGTGGCGCCTTTTACGTAAGATTCTATAATTCAAAACAACTTTCAATGCTTAAATTCGAATGATTCACAAACCCAACAAAGTGAATTATATAACTATATATTAGTGAAATGAAAATCGCCGCGAATTTGTCCTATTGGGAATGATCCATGAAAGGTATGTACATGTAACGTTCCCTATAACGTTATGTTCTGATGTAATTTATAATTAGACCCAACCCTTTTCTATTTCTGACAGTTAAAGCGCCTTATGCTGCTGTGTTAGAAAACCAAGAGAAAACAGAATAGTGTAATCACTGCGCATGTGTGTCACGATGTTGAACCAGTACACAATTATATGAATTGTATATGTACATTTATTGTAAGTAGGAAAACATGTTGAGGACCTGTACTTGATTGACTACAAGCAATGAAACATATTTCATCATCAAAGTATAGAAGAGTTGATTAAAATCAACTCCCAAAAATGATGTTAAAGAATCAAAGGAAGAGTTACTCATTAAGTTAGTAAATTTCTATACCTGTATAACTAATTATATTTTAATGAGATACTTCAAAATGATATAAATTCAAAACAGTTGACTAAAATAATGGTAGATTTGGGATTTGTATAGAGGCTTTTGTTATTTCCTAATTTTTTTCGTGCCCTGTTCTAGCATTCGGAACACATCCTCATTTAATGTAACTTAATTTAAAAAAAAATTCTAAAAAAAAAATTTCTAGCGCTGATTGAACAACTGAATATATTATTAAGGCTTCAGAGAGAAATGATGTTCTATATATGAAAAAAATCATTGTTATGTAAAATGTAACTTAATTCCATTAAGTCACAAATAAAGCAATCATGTAGTTAAAGAGTAGCAGGTCATGCTGTTTTATTCTTTAGGGGGGGGGGGGGGGGGGGGGGATCAACTGATTTTCTGAGAAGCCCTTCGGGCTTCACAGGATTTGATCACGTGACTAACCAACTTCACATCCTGGTGAACTTTCTAAATTGAAGTTTATTTCTTAAATAAAATGAAAATGAAAGTTCGTCGCTCGTAATTTCATTTTACAAGACAAATTATCTAAAATTTAAAAAAAAGAAAGAAACATACAGTACTGAATTCATGTAATCGTACATGTAATCGTATTTCTTGTTGAATGAAGAATTTCACGTAAAACTTTTACTTGTGAGTACATGTAGTAGTCAGAGCATTTATGGAAAACTGAAACCATAAATCAATGTTTCTTGTGAGTGATAGTCAGAACGTTGGTATAATGTATACTAGTAGTTATAAAGTATTATATCAATAACACGGGGAAAGAGAAATGTCAGATCCATACGGTCAACAATTATGTTACATGAAATATTCACACAACTAAACCGTCTAGTCTGCAATTTTTGGTTTGAAAAAAGACCTAGGAGACAATTCTTGGGGTTTTGTGCGACATTTGTTTATTGCATATTCTTCAAATTCTGTATATGAACAATGATAGAGCTCGTTTCAATATACCGTCGATTTTCCCACTTGGTGACAGTCTTGTTTTCGTCAGCATCTTGCTAAATCCTGACGGTCATAGCTTACAGGCACGTAGCATCAGGGGGGGGGGGCAAGGGTGTGCCGCCCCCCCCCCCCACTTTTTCTCGCAGCAACAAATATTTTAAAATTTACATATAAAAAAATGAGTTATAATGGAGTTGGCCCCCCCCCACTTTTTTGGAAGTTAGTAAAAAATTGGTATGAAAATTAGGAAATGAGTAGTCAAATTGAAGTTACCCCCCCCTCCCCCCACGGATTAGGAATTTCATGATTTGGAGGGAAAACAATTTTGGGAGGGAAGAATTTTTTTTTGGAAGTATAGTTGAGTCCCCCCCCCCCCCCCCCCCCCCCCCCCCACCGATTAGGATTTTGAAGATTTTTGGAAAACTTTAAATTTCCCTTTTTAACAGCCTCCGTATATTGTGATTGTCTTGCCCGTGACGTCAAATAATGAGGATTCCTGAAGCACCATTAGCGGTGGACGAAATAATGAATAATTATAAGATTCAATGAATAAACATGGTGTGCTTCTTTGTCTCTGTCGTATATCGTTCGCGCATTATCAATTAATCTCCCGCGGAGACGTATCTTTCTTTACAGCTGCAACACCCCCCCCCCCCCCCCCCCTTGCAAGTGATTTGGGAAGTCAGAGTGTTATTACAAGCTGATAAGAGTGTCGCGCGTGAAATAAAATAGATAGAAATAACAAAAATTCTTTAATAAGATGCAAACAATAATATATATATATCATTAAAACTGGTACGATATAACTGAACTTGATTTCTCTGCAAATTCAAAATAAATAGCAACATTAAGTTCATGTGTTTATTGTGTCCCTAGTATCAACGAGAGAGAGAGAGAGAGAGAGAGAGAGAGAGAGAGAGAGAGAGAGAGAGAGAGAGAGAGAGAGAGAGAGAGAGATTTCTGTTGAGAAAAAAGAAGTATACGAATCAAACTTCACAAACACAGTATATCAATCTTTGAATCAAACATCACAAACAGTAAAGAATACATGCACTTCATTGTTAGGCATGCTTCCTTTCTCTTTACTTGAAATCAAAACATCACAAACAGTGTAGAATACTTTATTGTTAGGCATTCTTCTTTTCTCTTTACTTGAAATAAAAACTATTAGAACGAAACTTTTCCCCCTGATCTTGGTACACCTCGCGCGTTGATTTGATTAACAGAGGTAACACGTGGACTCAGACTGAAACTGCATGCTGGATAGAAATCACAATGTACTATATTCTTTTGTGGATACTAATTTTATGAATATATAATATTAGTATATTGAAAATATTTCAAATGAATGTACATAAAATTACGCCTGAAACTCTGTCTCTGTCTCTGTCTCTCTCTCTCTCTCTCTCTCTCTCTCTCATAATGATCATGATAAGAAAATATCTGGATCGACGACATTTATTAATCAAAGAACTGAAGTACTGACGGGAGTTAATTTTATCGATTATTATTTATCTTAAAATTAAGGATATGTTATTTTGCTTGGCAATTAGTTTATAATCTGTATTTGAATTAAGCACATTTTTATAATATGAATTCTCGAACTTTTTCGACAAGAATTTCGAGAAAACCTTTTATGAATCACGTTGTGTAATATTTAAAAATAGAATTGATTTCATCAAACTATGTATCGGTACTCGGAATATTTCAAAAATTGTATGGATCCAACCAATAATGAACTCTAGTCTCGTTCAACCAGATGCTTGGCTGTCTCTGTAAATCTCTGACGAGTAAAAGATACCAGATCACGTGATAGCTTGATGATGCGACCTCTAGCTATAGACTGACTCTCTGCTTGCCGAAGATGTACAGAGACAGCTGATGGTTGAACGAGACTATATTGAACGCTGGCGTAGGAATACATACCACTGCAAAAAAATTCTAAATTGTTCGTACTATTTCAAATATGACTACTAGTATTTTCAAGGTATTTATAATTAAGTTCCCTTTAATAAATTGCTTCAGCGTATATTACATCGAATTTATCGATTATTTTCAAGAACTAAGTCTTGTCAGCGGTGATGATTTGTGCTTAGGTCCAAACACTGTTTCAGTTTCGGTTTGCCAGAGTAACTGCATAGGAGAGTTGAATAAAATCAACTACCAATCAAGAAAGAAAAAGGGGGGGGGGGTTGTACGGTAAGACGAAGTTGTTTGCAATTTAGAGGTTATCTTTTGTCTTGTCTTACACAAGGAAAGAAACGTGTACATACATGTTAATAGTTTGCATTGTATTTTTCAAGTTCGAGTTGTATGCCTTTAATAACATGTACAGCTTCCCATGTTGTTTTGTGATGCAAAATAATTTCCTACTTCCATTTTTGTAAAGAATAAACACCTTAATTTAGTAATATAACAAGCTTATATGGTTAAAATAAGAGAACAACACTAATTATTTTAATATCATCTACCTAACTCTGATGTCACTTGGAAAATATCCTCGCGACCTTAAATTACCATAATACTAAACCGCTTCGCGAAATTCTAATATGATAAGCGGTAAGCGCGCTGTTTTTTTAATTAATATAAAAAAAAATTACATAGTTTAGTTTAATTTCATTCGAAATGATGCCTCCGTCTATCAGTACTTTCAGTACTTTGATTTTGCTTGTCAAGATTTTTTGGATGGGTCTGGTCCCCCCACTTTCAAAAACGATGCTACGTGCCTGGCTTCGCCTGCATCAGGCATGCCGCCGAAACTCATATATTTAGTTTATATATTTTGATTTCTTTAACACCCTTAGGTCACAGGTTATTTACATGTTTGAATTCCTAGCTCTATCTCTCTTAACTCTCTCATTCAAGTCACGAGCGGAAAGATGTCTTAACTCCGCCTACTTCGGTCAGATTGGACAAGGGTCAGTCAACATTTTTCATCAGCGAAGATGTTAGCTTTCACACAAGTACGTCTGTGTGGGCTCAGGGATACACCAAGAAAGATCTCGATACTTAGTAGTACATTCTTATTATCACAATTGGCTGCAACTATAATTAACAACATAAAATGATCAGTGTGCTATTAAAAGAAAAAAAAAGAGAACCTTTTTTGAAAATCTGGCTTCACCGTCACCAAAATAATAAAATTACTCAACCAATCCCAAAATCAAATCCTTTTATAAAACATTCATAAATCTGAGGTCATTATTCAGACCTGAGGCTGAGTATTAACTTCACAAAAGTTGGTGACGGCGGGGCCTGATGAAGCTGTAGTCCTTTAAGCCAGCTAAGTTCTCTCTCTCTCTCTCTCTCTCTCTCTCTCTCTCTCTCTCCCTACATGTATATTTGAATAAAGTCATTACAATCATAAGAATAATTTTAAAGATTAGTTTATATAAAAGAATTAGCTGTTTTTCGATCTGCAGCACACTATCTTTTTTTGTTGCAAGTTTCAACCCCATACTCTCTCTCTCTCTCTCTCTCTCTCTCTCTCTCTCTCTCTCTCTCTCTCTCTCTCAGTGTGTGCATGTGTTTAAACTACATTTTTATAAATCATTCCAAATATGTAAACAAATAATACCAAATATTATAATAGATAAGCAAAATAATTGATTCTCGACCTGCAGTGTACTCTCTCTAATGCAATTGCACTGTTTCTACCTCGTGCGTTGTTGTGGCGTCGGCATGCTTTTGATGCCGGCGAAGTTACAGGCCGACAAAGTCTAGCGAGTGGCTGACGTAAACATTGGCTGTCACCAATTGGGAAAATCGACGGTATTTTGAAACGAGCTACTTGTTAATGGCGTCCAATCAATAGATTATCATTAACAAATAGGCTAGATCTGGAGCTAGGGAACTAATTACCAACTTCTTAGCCAACCATTACTTCACACCGTAATTACAACGCATATGTTTCTAATATTGACTCACATGCCTCGATATAAGTACATTATTATTAAGATACTTCATTATATTTGAATTTCATATTGTAAATTTCTTATATATATATATATATATATATATATATATATATATATATATATATATATATATATATATATATATATATATATATATATATATATATATATATATATATCAATAGAGCCCTAATAAAAAACTGGTTTATTAAATCCTAATAAATCTACTGAAATACATAACGATCTTGCATTATTTCCTAGCAACATTATATAAATAGTGCCTGTTTGGGAGGGTAACTGTTGAAATTGACACCCAAGACAACCATTATCAATCGACGCGAAGCAAACAAGAGTAAACAACCCCCCCCCCCCATGGTGGCCCAAGCCTACCCTCTGATATCATGGTTTGAACAAACTAGAATGAATCAACACTACCCGAGGATGCGTCCACACAAGTTACAGTCTTTCTGGCCAATTGGTTTTTGAGATGAAGATTTTTTAAAGATTTTTCGCTATGTGTTCCTATGTAAAATTTCGACCCGCCCAATGTGGCCACAACCTACCCCCGGAATCATGGTTTCAACAAACTTGAATCTACACTACCTGAGGATGCTTCCAAACAAGTTACAGCTTTTCTGGCCTACTGGTTTTTGTTGAGAGGATTTTTCTCTATGCATTCCTATCTAAAAATTTTGACCCCCCCCCCATTGTGGCCCCACCCTACCCCCTATGATTTGAAAAAAAATGAATCTAGACTACCTGAAGATGTTTTCACACAAGTCAAGGCCGTAACTAGACATTTATTTTTAGTGAGGCGAGGGGTCTGGGGACCAGGGCAGCGCCTTGGTGGGGGGACCAAGGGGGCGAAGCCCCCTGGAAGCTCCTGGGTTTTCGCAAAAATAAAGATTACACTTTAATGTTTTTTGTGTTTATTTTTCAAATTGTATCTTTTTTACGCGATGTTCGATAACCAGTTATAAAAATTTTACATGATGTATAATTTTTATTACTGGTTATCGAACTGTAGCGGACCAATTTTTCTATGTCCAGTTTCATATGTTAGACCTAATGGACACAATGACATATGTATTAAGTATAACATGTTGATCTATCTAGGTTTCCGTTGACTCATTGGTATCATAAATATCAACACCAACCTTTTTCTGGAACAGAATCACTTGACTTTCTACAAGATCCTGTTTTCAACCACAGATCCATATTTTCATTACGTCATTATACACTATGCATAAATGACGAAAGGATCAAACACACCAACAGTGGAGTGTTCTATTTCCGGAAATGGGAACTAATGCTTGAAATAATTCATCAAAGTACAAATAAAAAAAAAATGAAACTTCAAAGGCCTTTTAACATAATAAAAAGAAATAAATCTCAAAATTTTCAGTGAGGCATTTGCCTCACTTGCCTCAATGGTAGTTACGGCCTTGCAAGTAACAGCTTTTCTGGCTCACTGGTTTTAGAGAAGCAAATTTTTAATGATTTTTCTCTATATATTTCTATCTAAAAATTTGATCCCCCCCCCATTGAAACCCCACCGTACCCCCGGGTATCATGGTTTGGGCAAACTTGAATCTACACTATCTGAGGATGCTTCCACACAAGTTACAGCTTTTCTGGCCAATTGATTTTTCAGAAGAATATTTTTAAAGATTTTTCTCTGTATATTTCACCCTAGGTGAATAAACAATTATTTATGTCTCTGCTACATGTACACACATTTTGTATTTCCATCAGTGAAATTAATCTCCGTTTGGACTGAATAAACTAGAGAAAATACTGACAACTAGCCTGTAACACATTGCATTAATCAACTATTACGCAAAGATCATACTGTATAACCATTAGAATTTGTATTTTAGTTGTTAATGTACTGTACCCGTTAATGCATCTTATTTTCCGCAAGTAAACAGTCAGCTGTCTTAGTTACCGATGTCTATGTTTGATTGATACAAGCCGTAATTCATGAAAACGAAATGAAAATCAAAACAAGCTAAAACCACCGTCAAAGGTGAAAATGTCAACGCATTGGAATATTTAATCTCAATTTACTTCACAAAATCGGCATTAATGTATCTTGCATGTTTCAAAGATTCCTTTCGCACGCGAATAGCTCCACAACAACCAAATTCATCATTGTCAGATTGACCAATTTTATCATACGTTCAAAATGGCCGCTTCAAAGAGGTTTTTGAGATATGGAATACCGAACCCGAAGTTATAAACTGATCGAGGCCCACCCCTTCCAATTATTATTTTCGTAATAACTCAAATTCGGAAAAAGATTTGCCCTTAATTTTTGCAATTAATTATTTCCTTTCCATAAGGATTATTTATCTTAAATTACGTTGAATTTGACTCAGTAGTTCTTGAGAAGAAAATTTTTAAAAATGCACACCCCTTTTTCTACAGTTTCGATGTTTTCTCCGCTTTGAATAAAGATCAGTCTTTTTTATTTTTACAATTTATATTCGCCTTACCATAAACATGCTTTGTGCCAAATTTGGTTGAAATTGGCCAAGCGGTTTTAGAGAAGAAGTTCAAAATATAAAAGAGTTTACAAACGGACAGACGGTCGACGGACAAAATGTGAACAGAATAGCTCACTTGAGCTTTCAGCTCAGGTGAGCTAAAAAGAACATTGCTTTAGAATTTTGACTGTACGTGTACTTGCGCCATTTTCATCAATTCTGAAAAAAACATTTTCGAAATTTTCGTGTGTAACAATTACTGTATAGGAAAAAAATTAGATGTTAATATCAGTTTTCATAAAAAGAAATATATTCCAAATAATGCATACCAACGCGCCTAATTGTATAATTTGTTTTAGGAACAATTTGGTATTATATTAAATCAAGAGTTAAACCAGCAGCAACATTCAATTTGAATTTTTTTGCAATGATCGCTACCTTCATAACCCGCATCAATCATGAAAAAAGCATTTTATTGTTTATTTATCCATCTTTGTTTTAACAAATTAATAAATTAATTGTAAAAAGTAAGTAAAATTTACAAAATTATTGTACATCAGTACATTAGCTAAAGAAACAAGCAAACCGTCTCTTATGGGAATTTGAGTCTGAAACCATCATCATGATGATTATTTCATGCAGTCCATGATTTTCCTAAGGTCGTTGTAGGTTGCGACCAATCAATAAACGGGGAGTGTAGATTTTAGTCTGGCTGTTTCTATAGAGCTATGAATTAGCTATAAGTTTCCGTAAGAAATAGAGGAAATCATACTCGGTAGATGTCTATATAATAATATTACATACAATTGAAAATTAAATTTAAAGAAAGTTACTTGTAACATAATAGAATGAATAGATATTATAATGTCAGTTTTTCTATCTCTAGATATAATTTGTCCACTGGAATTTATAAACGCCGAACATACATTACCAGTGTATTTGACAGTTTATATTTTTGCTGCTGATCGTGATATAAATAAAATAAACGTTCAGGATATACATGTAGAGCTCTATGATAAAAATAAAACCGGGCGGGGAAAAAATTGAAAATTTGAAAAATTAAACAAAATTCATGCGTTTGTCACAATATATGGATTTTGAAATACCCGATACATTTTTTGCTTTTAGAACATACCTACTACATGTACAATTTTGAGGGGCTGAGAAAGAAACCAAGACTATCCGTTACCGACGTTCCTGGTACTAAAACTACGCACCCCTTTTCTCTGTCTATCTGAGATGTAACCCCCCCCCCCCCCCAAAAAAAAAAAAAACAAAAAAAAAAAAACAAAACACACACATTGATATTATGAAAACGGGTGAACCTAGGGAATTTCTTAAGATATTCAGATTTTACTGTAATTATCAGTAATGTTCAAATTTCACAAGCAGGATATTGTGGAAAAAACCCTAATACGCTGTACATTTTTGTCACTGATGATGACGATAAAAGGTGAATTTTGACAAACGTTCTGTCTGTCAATCCAAACACAGGATACAGGGGACGAACAAAGGTCACATCTAGAAAATCGTGAACCCACTCCTTTCTTTCATTTACTAAATAAACACTTACTATATGCTCCGAAGAATCAACCTTTAACCCAAATGTAAAAGAATCATTAACTTTCTCATAGTATTGACCAAAAGCTGTGTACATTCTATCTTGTGTCCCATCTTGCCAGTAAGACATACAGAGACGCAGTCTCTTGGTACAGCGTCCAATAGATACAATGATAGCACTTGAATGGTACCTTAAGACTTTGTGGTTGTCGATGAGATTTCTAGGGGAAAGTCCAAATTCAAACAACGAACTTTCAACTTCGGTGTTCCGTAAATCAACATCAAAATGAACTTTAATTTCAAAGTAGTCTGGTTTCAAAAGAAAACTCTCGTTATCATTGTTGTTTTCTTTAAAAGCAATATCACCTAGAACCCCACGGTAAGCCTTTGAAAAAGCCCCTCCCCGTCTAAATTGAATACCGACATTATAGTTAGCTATGGCTTTTCCATCACCAGATGTATATATTGTTTTATGACAAGTCGTCTCATCAAAACTAGCGACATTGCCTACATCTCTTATCACTGTAAGAAGCACTCTCGCTGTACTGTCATTTTTTGTAACTCCATAAACTGGAACAATGTCTTTATTGAATATGTTGTCTTGTGGAAGTTTCAGTAACGGTTTGCAAATCGGTTCTTTGTCCGAGACATGAATAACAATACTGTCATTTTCCTTGGTCATTGTGAGCACTCCAATGTAGCTTCCGACATTTATACCAGTGATTTCCATCTTCTTGTAAGTCACCCCTCGTCTCTGTACAATTAAACACATGTGTTTGCTACTACACTTCTTTCCGAGTATGCTTAAACTCGTTTTGATTTTTCTATCAAATGCATCGTTTTTCAGTTGTTTTCGTTCAGCAAAAGCTATTTCAAACAATGGATCGTCTCCTTTTATTTTTTTCTGTATATCTATTGTAACACTTATTTTTATTTGAAATTCCCCTATGTTACCCACAGAGAAAATACCAAGAATTCCATGGTAATTTTCAAGACGTATCTTAACATAGCGATTTGTATTGGCAATTACATCGCCGTTTCCAGATATTTCCAGGTCATTATGCATGGTAGACACGTCGAAAAACAGCTGGGGACCTTTAAAAAAATTATTGAAATAGTGTGGTTTCATCAATATTCGTTGAATACCAATTTTTGTGGATTTCGTTGTTTGGTTGATCCACGAAATTTAATGTTCATTGAAGTGCAATTTTTATTAACATTTTGTATTGATAGGGTCATTTGCCACGAATTCACGTATCCTTGAAACTTTGATTTTCACTTTATCCACGAAAATTGATGCCCTTGAATATTAATGAAACCACAGTAGTGAGAAGAAATATTAAAAAAAAGAAATTGAAGATCCTTTCTAATGTTTTTTTTTCAATAATGTTCACATTATAAATTCGGAGATATTCATTTGCATACATATAAGTATAAAACGTGAACGGAGAGTAATTATCATAATTAATTATCATATACCAATATTCAAAAGTAACGTATTCTTTTCCCAAATAAGTCTTTTTCTTACTAAGGAAGACTTACATGTGACATCACCACTAGGATTATGTGTTTGATACAATAATACAAGACCAAGCAGCGCCAGACATAGTGATATGACAAAGATTAATCTTCCACCCATTC
The DNA here is from genome assembly GCF_963853765.1 of Magallana gigas. NCBI lineage: Eukaryota > Metazoa > Mollusca > Bivalvia > Ostreida > Ostreidae > Magallana > Magallana gigas. The sequence continues at coordinate 9,471,372 of NC_088860.1, read as the reverse complement.
GACGTAATTCATTTTCAACACCACCAGGACCTCCTGCAAAAAGAAAACGATTTTTATACGTGCAAAGTGTCAATATATATTATAAGAATAACAATTGATAAAATTTAAAAAAAACTTCACAATCAAAGATTAAGCCAATTAATTGCTTTTGCCTCAATCATTTTTTTTTTATTCCAATGCAAGATTCAATGCAAGATTCAATATACCATTCTGGTATATTAAATCGTCGAACGATTTTTAAATCGACATTTGGTCTCAAGAATGACTTGTTATAATATTTAGAAAATATAAAATATCACAATCTTAATTAAGATGTAAACTAGACATGATTTTCTGGACACTCTTTGCTTGAATCTTCTTCTTAAAACGATAGACTTAAAATGATATACCATCAGAAGATGGCCGGAGAGGGGTGTGATATAAATCATGTATCACACCCCTAGGGTTTTAATAAAACGGGTAGGCGAATTTTCTGTTTATATCGTATACTTACAGAAAATATAACCTTTTCCGCCCTGTGCGAAATAAACAGAAAATTCGCCTACCCGTGTTCTATAATCGCTAGGGGTGTGATATACGAATTTTATCTCATACGTGTGGTGTATATTTCCCGTGTGATAAACCTTTGCTTTATCAAACGGGGGATGCTATATCAAATAGTTCCGGTCCGAAATATTTTTGACACAGCCCCTCGCTTCAACGCTACAGTGACCTATTTTCGAAGATTTCCTAGTACTTTTAATATAACTATATTTACTACCAAAAATTGATATAAAATGGGTTTGGTCAAAGATTTAAATTACAAATATGAAGGAAAACACATAACATGTAGCATAGGCATCGGAACGGGGGGGGGGGGGGCTATAATGGGGGAGCTTGGAGCTTAGGCCCCCTTTTTATTGCAAAGTTATACATAACCGTAACCAATGACCTTTTCTTTTGCTTGTCAAGCTTAAGATTTGTGAAAAGTTTAATTTAGCCCCCCCCCCCTTTTTAATTTGCTTCCGATTCCACTGTGTAGTTTATAAAACTGCAATCACGTTAGCTATCAAGGAGTTCATTCTGACGACGCGATGAAAACAGAACGCTTTGGTTGTGTTTATATACAAGAACTTACCGAAATAATGCTTCGTTGGACTTGTTTCCACCATCAGTTAGCATTCATTTTCAATATTTTCAATTCCGAATTGTTAGGCTAGTGATTGTTTTGAGCTTAGCCTCCCCCCTTTTTTCAAAGTTATACATAACCGTAACCAAAAGACCTTTTTCTTTTTTAGTCAAGATTTTTGATAAATGACAACTTTCAATTTCTTTTGTGTAGTTTATAAAACCACAAATTACGTTAACTTTCTAGGAGTTGGCATCCTGACAACGCGATGAAAACAGAACGTTTTAGTTGTGTTTATATAAAAGAACTTACCGAAATAATGTTTCATAATACTTTTATTCCACCATCATTATTCACTATTTTCAATATCGAATCATTAGGCTAGTGTTTGTTTTCCAAAAAAACAACAACTGTTCCTTGTTCGAGTAAATTCAAACTAACGAGCATTCGCAACTTTGTGTATGTCAAGAAACTTAATTCAATTCTTCTGATCAGTATTTCCATTTAATCAGGTGATTAAGCTCTAAGAAAAAACATTTACAGCTTAAAAATTATTTCAAGCTTTATTTCTGTGAAACTTTACATTAAAACGGTTAGATTTATCTCCGATATGACGTAAATTGTATTGCGCAAGGTCATAATAACCGCATAACATAACGTTGCATCATCGTTTTTAACCTTTGAAAAAGTCAATTCGGTTGTCACATAAAGGGCCGTCTCAAAAGCTTCATGATATAAATAAAATTGTATGAGATAAATAGAACATCTATAATTGTGTGATTTTATATTTGCTTTATCCAACTCGTTGAAATGGTTATATTCGCTCGGCAAGCCTCGCGAATATATACACCATTTCTACTGGTTGGATAAAGCAAATTTATAAACGCACACAATACAGATATCCTCTATATATTGCACATGGCGGAAAAGGTTTATTTTCTTTAGGTATTCGATTTAAATTACAAACCCCTAGAGTATATTACACAAGAGTAGGCGCATCTTTGGTTTATATCGCATTGGGCGGAAAGTTTATTTTATCTATAAGTATACGATATAGTTATTTTAATAAATATCACACTCAGTTATGTTGCAGGAGAATGATTTGCGGTATATTTCACCGATGTTTTTCTTCAATGGCGAAAGATAAATGAAAAACGGATCTTCACGTTTTGTGTATTAGTTTTTTCGATCCTTATTTTAATTGCATTGTCAATGTAAAAAGTATTGTGCCCTCTAATTTATGCATTTTTAGCCGGGCTCTGCTGAAAGCAGAGTCCTGGCTATAGGCAGGCCAATCGCCAATGTTACTATAAATACTACAAATAAACAAAAAACCAAACAGCGTCAAGGTAAAGCTTCCGCTATACCAAATAGTTACACAAATAGCCACGTTTTGTCAAAAGTGTTGGCATTTTGTTTCTTTTTTTAAATTTCGAATGAATTGTCTATCTTTTTTAGTTTTCTTATTAATAACGTGTTTTTAAAACATTACTATGCATTTTGGACACATACAATGCGCATGAATTTCCATGAACTACTTTGCTGCACGATGAAGAAACGGGGATTGAATATATAATGCTTGTTGAACTTTTTAACTTCTACTAGACAGACTTATTTTTTGTTTATAGCCGCTTACAAAATTTGGTCGCTCTCTGATGCTTTGCCGACATTAAAAGCATATGAGAGAGAGAGAGAGAGAGAGAGAGAGAGAGAGAGAGAGAGAGAGAGAGAGAGAGAGAGAGAGATTTTCAGTCTTTACTACACAATATGCATAAAGACACACCAAAAGAGCCCGGCTTTCAGTACTTCAATACTTTGATTTTAAATTGTATCTTGTGATTTTTCTACACGGGTTCAGATGATTACAAAGTATATGTTTATTGATCTATTCAACATTTCTTTATCGATGGGACTTATAAACCTCATTCTTAGATTATAACTTTAAAAAAACTCTTAATCAAGATTTGAGATCAACTTTTCTTTTATACACTTTTTATATGAAATGGACATTTTAAACAACAATTTCTTCCACAAAATGAACCAAGCCAAACAAAATAAACCGGTTCAATGTGTTCATTAATGATACTATCGACATCAAAAGAACATTTGATTCAAAATTAAACTATAACAACACACATTAAAACAAAAACAAAACTCGAGCTTTGTTAACAAAGCAAAGAATTTCATATTCGGTATCCAGTTTGTAACTCGAAATTTGATTTTCAAATTTTTAAGAACTATTAATAATACCCATATCATAAATTTTAGACAATAAAAATGGAAAAATGTAATTTAAAAACAAATTCAAACCCCATAAATTGTTAAATTGATACAGCAGATTGCAACAAAAAAGGGATCAATTACAATGAGGTAGATAAAATTAATTAAACTCACTTCAATACAATACGAAATACTTCCTCTGATTCGCTTATGTTCTAACTTAGTATACATTTGTAATAGAGATGCCGACGGAAAAAACCCTCAGGCTCTAAAAAGACGATTCGGAAAAGGACAAATGACGACAATCTTATTAAGATATGGTCCCACAAGACGATAACCGATATCTGGGCCAAATTTTAAAATTCATATAGCCATCATTGAAATTAATTTGATTTTGATTTCAATTTTTGGTTGACATGGTTGCATAATAAAGTTAGGGGCGATCGTGTGATAAATCTGTTTAAAATAATGTATATCAAATAAACTAAAGATTTGTTGGACTTTAACTGTATGGTGTAAATACTTAAGCATCAAATGCTATTTAAAGTCTTTAGTTACATGTAAAGTGACACTCATATGAAACATGGTATCTCTACAGAGGGAATTATTATGCAATAACATACCTTGAACCACTGCATCTAAACACGTTATCTTTATAGAGGGAATAAATATTGTAAACAGGTATAAAAACTAAACTCTAAATAATCAGTATATCATACTGTTTAAATTGTAAGTCAAAAAATAGGACAAACAAATCAATTAAACAGTGTAATATCAAGCGTAAAGGAAACAAACACACTAGGACTCAAAGGTTCTGCTGCAGAAACGAATGTTAAACATGAGTCGCATAATCTGCATAAACTCTATCTGATTTTTTGTTTAAAACACATTCACCGGCTACGAACAGTAAATTGTTCGCATTGATTACATGTATAACCTTAATTAACTTTCGATTTGCTTGTAAATTATCAACACACTTTTTAAAGAATGTCGAGAGCAAGAAATATAATGATTTCAGTTGCAAAGTCTCCTAATTACAGTACATATTTTTTCTCACCAATGTAAGTAAAATATGTTTTATGTCTAAAAATTAACCGACACATGTAAGTGCATTTTTTCATTCATGTATGGAACTTCCTGTCGATCCCTATCTTGCTCTATATAAACTGTGCTTTATCTTTTACGTCTGAACAAAAATATTAATATATGAACTTCTAATCATAAATGAATACTTTACCATCTGTTCAAACTGAGATAAGCAGCCAAAAATAAACCAAAACTTCCAAACAGTAAAAAATATGTAAGTTTACCAAATAGATCAAAATACTGGTTTCGCTATAATTTTTAATTAACAGAAAAAAGGATTTGAGCATGGTTATTCCAACTGATTATAATCATATATGTACGTGTAAAGCAACATGTCAGACGCTCAAGATTTTATAAGCACATTCACACGTAAATCAAACTTGGCATCCTTTTAAACTATGCAGCATTACATTTGACTTTGTATATTTTTTTTTCTAACAGACTGAGCTTATGCGATAACTTCTGGAACATGTCTTGTACATGTTTTATATTGTACATGTAGTCTGTATATACGTATATTACGTCAACCTAAGTATATATCTTTTATAATAAAATTATTGATGTTTAGTGTTACGTCATGCTTTGCTTATTTCCTTAAAAAACCTACTTTTGGTGGCTTCGTATTTTATTAATTAAAAATTAAAATCGATTGACTTGAGAGTTAAGATGGAATTGCACTTGTAATATGTTTGTGACTATAAGTTTAAAAATCAAAATTGAAAAAAAAATCGAATAAAACGTTGAATAATATACAAAATTGTGTTATTGATTTACAAAACCGTTAATTTAAGTTAACACTTACCTTGATTTCCTTCCATTGGTAGCTGAACCTTATTGTCAAACGCAATGTGTTCTTTTTCTGTAAAATTGCATCATCTATATTTTTAGAACGCATCGATTTGAGAATTTCAAACGATTTAAAAAAAAACCACATATGAAATTGAAATAATAATAACGAAAGTAATTTGATCTATTACGTATTAAAGAACGATTAATTTAAAGTCAATAATCAATAATAAATAATACCTGAGCTGCTAATATTATTCAGACAAAGACTAACTTCAAATAAGAATTCAAATTTATAGAACTCAATAAAGGGTGATTTTCTTAATGACAAAATTAAGTTTCCAGTTTTTCAATAGCATAAATAACATACCAGCAACAAAACACTTGAAATGTTCTTTCGACAAGGAAGATTATTAGTGTGGAAATTTTACTGGAAGCCTGCCCACGTGGTACACGGTGTCCTCAAATCGAAACTAACTGAGCAAGACATCTTGGAGGTAAGTCGCTAGGTGGGTTCAAATGTGTAATAAATATATAATATACGTGTACAGTAAAACCGATGTATTCATTCAAAATGATGTAAATATAAAATGATTTATAAAACGACCCAAAACACTTGTTCAAATAAGAAATTAACTTTAACAACACATATTTTAAAGATTACGGCTTCGCTTTGATGTTTTTTTATTTTGACGGTTCTTTGTTATTTAAGTATTCTTTTTTTAAAATACAACGTACTGGTAAACTGCTTGGCATTTAAATATTTTAGATCTTAACGTTTACGTATTTTCAGTTTGTAACTTAAATCATTGCTTAGTTGATTAAAGAACTTATTGATCATTCAAATATCGAAATATTTCCAATTGATTCAAGGTTTTTTAAGCCAGTTTAAATCACTTAGAACAATATTGACGGAACTATTTTATCTACAAACAAAATAACTATAGACTACAGAACTACAGAACTATATGCATAATCTGCATGATGGAACTATTTTATCTACAGGCAGTGATAAAGTTTTTTGTCATATTTTCGCAATAAGCCAATCAAAACAATGATCATTAAATTCAATATTAAATAATTCCTGTCAGTTCTCGCCAGCAGGTTGGGTGCAAAGTTTACTGAACATAACTATCTGACGTAGTACACAGTTTATACATGTATATACATGTATAACAGTTGATATCATCTTGCACTTTGTAAATCTTAAAGATCCATCAATGTCATCTCATTAGTATTGGTCGAATAATTTCAAAGCTGATGCGAAAGATTTTGTAAAATATCAGTCAAACTTGCATTTTGGATATCCTTGTCGATGACAACCAAATTAAAACGGCGGACCATTATCTTATCGACAATAAATTTACATTTTGATTTAAAAAGTAGATAAATTGATTGTTACTCGTTATCAATAATATCAATTAAAATAGATAAACGCAGTGTTCTTCCTGATATAAAAATAACTATGATGTATATTTTATTGTTATAATGTAAATTGTATCAGAAAGGACAACATGTAAGAAAATTGTTTCTGTACGAGATTTTTCAATGATAAGCCTTTTTGTTACAACAAAAGCAATCTTCTGGGAGAAATAATTATTTTTTAATTTTTTGAAAATGAAGATATTGAATCAAGTCAAATGGATGACGTCATTCTCAATAAGTTTCCCCCTACGCATTCCCTGTTAATCAAACTGGAATCAAAATGTGTTAAATTGTTATTACAGGTGCCTAAACACAATGTTTTCCACTTGGACTTGGTCACTTGTGGTAGCTCTAGTAGCGGTGCTTTATGTTGTCAACAGACAGATTAAAGGGACTGCGGATGTTAATTGTGAGTAGTATGTACTTTTTAAATTCCTTTTACAAGTTTAAATGGCAAACAATTGGTCTCACGATCCTTATTTTCTTTCCGTAGGAGAGGTCTGAGTGATGTCAATGTATGCTAGAGGGAGGGGTGGGGGATTTTACGATGTAATTTTAAGAAATTTGAATTATTCTTGGGAAAGGCTTGACCCCCCCCCCCCACTCTCAGTTGACATTAAAGCTTAATATGATCCATAATTCTTGATTGAAGTCTTTGTACAGGATCTACATGGTTTAATAATTCATCTTCAAACTCTTCTATTTCCAAAGGTACTACAGTACATACACGATAATATAGCCTCGATAAATACTAGGGTTGTCACAAAGGTTCGCTGACAAGCGCTTTTTATCAGGCATCTAAAGCCAAACATTATTGAAACTTATCAAACAAAATGTTATTTGCAATAAAATTATACACTATATAAGTGTTTATGTTAAATTCTTACATAATGTACTAGATCACATGGGTAACATCCAGTAGATTTTGTGCTTTAAAATGTTTTTTTCTCTCGATATTTACGTAAGTAAATATTTACTTTTAATTGAATAATTGAACTTGCTTCGGAAAAAAGTCAAAGAAGCTTGATTTTATTTCGAAGCAAGGACTGCTTCGCCTATGCGAGCAATTACGGTGGAATCATTAGAATTCAGAAGTATTAAGAGATCAGTGTGTGCATAGTCTACGGAATTTTGAAACATCTCTTGTAAACGTAAAAGCATACAGATACACACATATTGGTTGCTTGTAAAGACTTTATTCAAAACGTATTAGATGTAAAATAAGTGTATATGTAAATAAGTGCTTTGTGTATCAGATATACTAGATATTACAACTTTAGAAATTTAAATATAATGTAGGTGGGTTTTGAAGCAATATCAATAATAGACATGCAAAATAATAATAATATTTGTTCATAAGAGTGTTTTTGAAAAATGCCCTCATTTTTCCCTTTAGGTCCAACGTTTTATATGAATTCAACATCTCTCCATCCAGATATATACCTATCAGAAATGGATACAGTTGTTTCTAATTACAACGGTAATGCACAAAATACAATGACAGACGAAAAACAATTGAAAAAATATAAAGGAGTAATCGGAAAAGATCAGATAAGTACAGAAACAGAAACTAGATTTGAAATAGGATTTTCATTCCAAATTATTTCTGGCATTGAGAATAATGATGTCTTGCTTCAAGTAGGCGTGGCTAATAATGACGTTATTGACCTACACACGACTATGGGTAAACATCAAACCGCCTGGACGGTATCAGCTGCTGGATGCAGGAGTCAATATGTTTGTCTTATTGCAGAGTCTGATGGTGAAATTTTGAAATCGATACCGATATCTGAAAAGAAAATCAACTCAACAGTTTCCAAAAAAATTATCTACCAGTTATTACCTGATGAAAACACAGTGACTGTCTACATCAATACTTTTGCAAACAAATTTATTGTTTTCAAAAATGTAGAATTCACGAACGCTTTGAGACTTGCTGTAGGTGTGTACAACCCAAAACTAGCGATTACCTCCCTTACCAACATTGGGACAAATCACATAGAGTTTGATGTATCAACATTGCATCGGACAGTCTTTATCTCTGCGGATAATAACACGATATCAAATATAAAATTTAACGACCAATTTTCTCAAAGAAACTCGAGAGGCAATCTTGTCAGCTACAGAGGAGTTCTTGGTGATATTCAGTTCAACAGGAAATTTTTTACAGGCTTACCAGAATATTTTGAAGTGAAAGTAGAGGTCAACGTTATGGCTTATGAGATTGGAGCACAGGATCATTTGTTTGAAATAGGGTTTACTCAAAGACAGTTTGTCGACCATGGAAAATCTCTGCGATCTTTGTCCAATGCATGGATGATTTGTGCAAGGAAATGTTCAAGAAATAAAAATATTTGTCTACAGACTTGGCAGTTTGGCAAAATGCACAAGGAAGAAATTCTTATGCATTCCTCATTTTCTAAACGATTAAAAGAAATTATTTATCTTGGATTTTCACTTCATCTGACTACTGGTGAATTGATGGTTTTCAAAAGATATCCAAGAAAACTCATTGATACTTTGAGTAGTGTACCTTTCAGTAAAGGTGTTTATCCTGTATTTGGAATTGGTAGTCAACAGCTAGTTTCCATTGGTCTACGAATGGGTGAATCTATTCCTCGATTTAGTTTCTTTGGATCTCATTTTAAGAAACCAGTATGTCGTCTATAGTCTATCAGTTTATTGTTCTCAGATGAATGTATTTTTTTTTCATTTTATTTATTATCATGGTTAATTAAATGTCTGTTCTTGTACAAGAACTGGCGAATTCAAAACTGTGTTTCAATGTTTTTAATACTTGTATAAAAGTAAGTAAGAGAATAAAATCGGTATTTTTTTATTCAGGCAACAATATTTACACATTTTATAAGGATAGTCGTACATACATATGTATAATGAATACAGTAATAAATACGTCCTTCGTCGTTCTTCTTCATACTACAAAAATAGTCGAAAAGGAATTTAAATTACATGAAAATGAAAGTAAACAGTTACCAGTACCTTTCCAGTTATCAGAATAGACAATGTAAAATCAATTTGAAATAATGTCAGGTAATTTTTCATTTTCTTATTTCTGGCGAATGGCTTCTTAAGTTTTCTAAAAGTAATATATTTTTCATAATTTATATTCCAAAAGCGTTGCGTATTTGGACTGATCTTCCCCAAAACTGGCAACAAGAACAACTTTAATTCCTCCTTGTGAAGTTGGCTCAATATGTATATCACCCTCCCACACTCCACTATCGGGGTGAAGAACGAGAGGCGTCCAATCGTTATCTACTACCACTGCAACTATTGTTGCTCGTGGGATACGGACTTTGAAAGGAACAACCGTTGTTTCTTGGACCGGTTTAATTGCCAAAGGCTTCATCATAGAACAACCCTCTTTCCAGAAGCCATATTGTTTTGGATAAGGAATGGCGTCAACTTTCATTTCATTGCAATGAATGAGATAATTAAAAAGTCCGGGAATTTGCTGGCTGTTGTCTGTCAAAAGGTTGCCATGAACACAAAATGTAAAGAAACCAGTTTTTGGAAGACATACAAGAAGAGTTATGACATTCATTTCAGATTGAATAAAAACATATTCTGAGTATTCCGCTTGTGTTTCAGTTTCAAAAAGACTTGTCGTAAATCTCATGTTTTGTGAAGTCCCAAATCGTATCTCAAGATAGTTCGTGTCTGTGTGAATAACTGGGTCAGAATGGGTAATGGTACTCACTCCATACTTGACCAACATCGGCTGTAAGCCTAGCAATCCGGATGGAAGCTTAGGTAACTGAACTGTGTGAATTTCCTCTTCACAAAGGATCAGATATTGCGCAACATGCCTCATTTTCTTGCTCTCGGTATCTGGGTCTTTAGCATATATTTCCAGTCCAAATTCCCCTTGACTTGGGGCAGTTATAGTAAACATTGTCAAATTTCCTTGAATTTTATGTGTAACGTAGCCTTCAAATTCCGATGTTTCTTGATGCTGCACAAGGCGTGTTCTGAACTGCATGGGTTTTGACGACATGATTTCAAATTTCGCAACGCCTTTTTTAGTTTTAATGACTGCCGATACCGTATCAGTGAACAAATTGAACTGATAGAAAGCAATTCCTGGTCCCCAACTTTGGTATGCGCAAGGCGGGTAAGGAAATGGTTTTGGTACCAATACGTCCTCTTGCTCAATTATGTATTCACACACTTGCGCAAAAACGTTGTCAGATTTATTCGGGTTATCTTCCTTTGCATACACGATAAATGTGTATTTTCCTTCAACAGGCAAACGTAATCTAAATGTAACCTTTCCGGCATTGGCTTCTAACATTGCATATCTAACAAGTTTTACGCCTTCATACTCTTCGGTCCCGTTGTCGGAAATTACACTAAATGTGAGATGGAGTCGTTTGGACTTCGGATACTTTAGCTCGATGATTGACTTTCCGGTACTGTGCACATATGCCAGTTTGTGGCTCAGAAGATCCATTCCTAAAGCAAAGAAGTGAGGTGTCATAACAGGCATGTTACAGAATGTCTCCATTGTAACTAAAGGATCCAACATTTGCCATTTGGATTCGTCAGGAAAGTGTGTGTAAATAAATTTTTGAGGATTCGTCATGAAGAAGTGATCATCAAACTCGTACTGCATACTAGGTCCGCCTGTAGCGCCCGCTAGAACTGGTCGCTTAGCAAATCGCGTATCGACTAGCTCCCAAACTCCATTCAACAGCACTGCATTCCATGTGTGGTGATTTGATCCTGGAGTAAATGTGTTTCCTGGCTTGTAGTCCATTCCTTTTGCTACTCCAAATATAATTTTGGAAACCAATCCACTATACCTGTAATTAATTATAATAATTAAATATTGTTCACATATATACTTCTTATGAAAGAAGGTAAAAAAGAAACATCAGCAACATACTTGCAGAGGGTGTTGTAGGCCATTGCATACGTTGTTCTTTGGGTTTGAAGGCCTCGGAGCGTTTCCTCGGGACTTCCTATATCCACGGAATCAAAAGTCAAGTTTTGTGGTTTCATCGTAGCTAACCATTGAAACAGAATCCTAAACAAATTGCAACATAGGATTATACGAATAATTTGAAAGTGTTTAACTTGATATAATGAATATCAATGAATATGCCCATTTATTCATTAAGTTTAAAAAGACATTTTTTAAACATTTAGTCTTCAAAAAATTGTCAGTAGAATTCAGTAGAATGGTGCTATAAATTTCTACTATATAGCGTACCTGGCTTTAACAGTATCATTCTGTATATTTCTAGAAAAGACTAAGTCCCTCAGTAGAGTATCAAAACTTCTGTATGTTCTGTCACACACCTACAAAAAAGAAAAACACACCTCAAACCGGAGAAAGAGCGAACTCTTTAAAATCAGAAAACGTGGATAAAACGTGCAAAATATAACCTGTTGCTGCGGCTCATTACCCTGACAGTAAAAGTGAAAATTACGACGTGTAGAGTCGAAATAAGTCAGTGTATTTACCATTTTTTAATATTCAACGAGTCATTTTGCTCGATCTCATAACATTTATTTGAATTATCAAATGAATACATGTTTCTGTTTAATCAAATGAAAACAAATAAAGGGCGTACTAACAACAAAATGTCTAAATTGTCGATTGGACTCTAAAATTAATAACCCATAAATGTGTAAAATTTGGTTTATCATATTAATCATTTTTCAACAAAGGGGATTACTTTGTCCCTAAAGTAAAATGTTCAAAGAGCTAAAAGTAAACAGAAATTGCTATTGCTTACTTCATTAGGTAAATTACACGCACAAACATATTGAATCAACTTTGATTAGTATGAACACGCTACTAATTAAAACGATTAATGATTGAGTGCTGGCTTGTTTTAATTGCATTTTATTCATTCAAGAATAATAAAATGGGTTTAAAATCATAAATTGTGCAGTACTAATGATAACTTGTTGATTAAAAACGGGTTAAAATTTTTGATTGTTTTAATTAAGTTGATATACTATGTACTATAATCGTTAAGGGAATTGGCCACGATGCGAAACGTTTGGAATTTGAAAGCACTTTTTCTATGTAGGCTTATCATTGACTGGTATACAAGCATTACAACAAATTTACATACATATGCATTAATTGATTTTATTAAACAAAAAAACCCCTGTAAATCAAATTCCTTTAAGAAATCCCAGAAATATGTTAAAACGCATAGTTACATAAATATAATTCTTATGTACATGTAACATTGTGATATTGTAATATGCAGTGTTCTTCCCGGAAGATTACTGCATATTACTAGTGCTAAAACGAATACCATAAATCAATATTCGAATATTCGTGAGTGCCATTCGATTCGAATATTCGTAGACGTCATTTACAAGGTATTAAGCATGTTTGATAGTTTATATTACTATGTGACTGTATGTGTAGACTGATTAAACAAGTCAGTTGGAAGTTGACAATATGAGTATCCATTGATTTATAGGTGCGCATTTACAAATAATCTTTAATGCCATTTTTTATTAATCTCCATCAACTACAATCAAAAGATTGATAACGTCAATCTTTAATAAAATACTACAGTCCTGACTCCTGTTTGAGACCAATTCGTAACTTCGTAAGTCAGTCCAAATATATCCGCCATGTTTGATTATAGTATTAGAAAAACCAATAACCAACTAAATTCCGGAAAATGTCCTGAATATTTAAAATTAAAAAACAAATTATATCGCACATCATTAAAAACTAAAATATTATGATTTACCTAGGTAAAGTAAATGTTAAGTAATTACCTATTACTTATTAATATGATTTTAAGTAAAAAATGATTACTAAGTAAAACTTTTTTTAGAGTGTTAAGCTTTCGATATTAACACTCGCACTTTTTAACAAACATTTTAGCAAGATATTTCTTCATCATCGACAAATCCAGAATGTTTGTCTCCGTACGATGTAAACCGTGCTTTTACTTTCAATGTAAACAAGAATGGCAGTCATAGATCAGAGTTGTTTGCAAATGGCTTTGTCTTGACTTTCATTCAGAGTAAAATGCTTCCAAATCTTTTCCATCGTAACGAAATAACTTGATGCTGCATAGTTTATAGTGCTTATAATACGGGTGTTAAATATGTGACTGAATATTCGAATGCTAAATATGCATTCGAATATCAGAAAGTTACTATTCATAACACAACTCTAATTTAATTAAATAATCAATTCCTAGATTTAAATGTCCATCAATATTTTGCTCTCTCTCTCTCTCTCTCTCTCTCTCTCTCTCTCTCTCTCTCTCTCTCGTTGTGTGTGTAAAATACATTATATGAATATAAGTTCTTGTATGTTAAAAATATTATTCATTGAATAACTGATTAGAAAATAATTCACTGAAATATTGACAATTGACAATTTTTTAAAAAAATCCCTTCCGGGTCATCAATTTGATGTATGATCTTCTACAATTACTTCCTTTACAATTACTTTCCTTTAGGAAACAGTACAATGTACAATATACAACTAATTACAGAAAGTACTGCTTAACAAAATGGAGATATACAATTCAAAGTCGTTTTCATTTGGCGCACTAGTAGTTCGCTGTCAAATATGATTCATCCCATTTTTCCAAAAGACTCTTATTTGTCTAAACAAACGTGATGTTAAAATATTATCTATCATCATATAAATAATATCTAGCTCTAGGGTGGAACAAAACAATAATGCAAGAAAGCAATCCTTTAATTGTATAAACGATAAAACACTTCAAACTAAATTAGATCTTAATTGTGGAGTTTTGAGTGTTACGCCCAAGTATGTGACCAAACACAGCCAAAAACCCCGACCTTTGTTTTCACAATCCTTCATTAAGATGCGTCATTCTGATCCGTTTTTAAAACTTAGCAACGATTTGTACACTTATATACACCCTTAGTTAAGTGTTAGTAATTTTCAAAAGAAAATTTGAAGTTTGACAAAAAATGCTCTCTTTCTTGTCAAGCTTACAAAGCGACAAAATTAATTATTTTTCTTTTGAGAGTTAATTTATTCATAAACGAGCCAGTGTACCTTTATAATGAAAGAAATCAAATTCGACACTTAACAATTATACATTGAAAATACCGCAGAGGAAGCGAAGAAATCAAGAACAGTTCCACAGCTGCCTTATTATCTAAACGAAAATGAAAAAATCCCACCAAAACAAAACATGTTTTCAAAATGTTTTGCATCATTACGTAATGATGTTTAGTTTAAAAAAGACTGAAAGGACCTCATTTATATAATCAATAACAAAAAGTTCAGTTTAGTTTAGATGTTGGTATGTCTCCTTCGCTCGTCTGTCGGAGCATTCCTATCGTTTCGCCGTGATGAACTGACAGCACGATGTACTTTTGGTCGTCTCTAGACGTACGTGGCATCATCAATGTATTCCTGCAAGACAAAGTTATCAAATGCA
This sequence comes from Magallana gigas, assembly GCF_963853765.1. Lineage (NCBI taxonomy): Eukaryota > Metazoa > Mollusca > Bivalvia > Ostreida > Ostreidae > Magallana > Magallana gigas. The sequence goes on along the minus strand of NC_088860.1, from coordinate 9,456,315 downwards.
GTATCAATATAAGTGCTTTAATGTGCAAAATGCTAGTTATCAATAAGGATTATAAGATAATACAACAAAATCAAAGAAATTAAATCTTTGTGATTCGATTCAGTCAAATACTGTATATCTATACGTGTATGAAGGGTTTGTTTTTGGAATAAGGCAAAGCATGCATGTGGCAGGGCGGGGGTTGGGTAAGTGGCGATTATCTCGCACTGGAATGCTTTTTTGATTGAACCAATTTTTTTCTGGAACTAGATACATACAATTTTATCATTTTATATCTGTTAGACAATTAATTTAATATTTTTAAATTTGAGTTGTTTCGCTCTGATTATTTTATCAAAACAATCATATATACTGAATTGATAACAAGTTGTTTCGGAAGTAAATTGAACCAACATAACTCAGATTCCGATATACATTGTACATCATCATATACATATGAAGGCATACCATTCAATAAAAGTAAAACTAATGAAATTCCGTCTACCAAAAACTTGCCACTCACGCTGTTAAAGCAAAACTGATTAATACAAACTATTACCTTGGGTGGACGATCCGCTTCCTTTCCCATCAGCACAAGATACCTGTCAAAGTAGTTCTCGATGGCTGGAAGTGGACGCGTTCTTCTATACACATCATGCGCTTTCATCATTATGAATGATTTATTTAATTGGATGATCGACGCATATACATTTTTCGTATCATACATTTAACCTAAAATTATCGTAAAAATTCTTACACTTACGTGAGCTCTGAACATTATAACAAACATTAAGTAATTGTGTTCAATGAAAATAGTAAGTGTATTTCCGTTAAGGTTTATCCTTGCTGTCATGCATATGGTTTTAGTTTGAATATCATTAACTTTATTATCGAATACTGTTTGAATTTTTATCGCAAAGTTAAGATGTCAAAATAGTTAAAAGCTTATTCCATTGTGTTTTAAATTACGTTGAAACAAGATTACTATACGACGCCCAATTCTTGTGCATATGAGCACCGCAATCTTCGTGATGCCGGTATTAACAAACATAAAAAAAAATTATTTATAGCAAAGCAAAATGATTCCTTTTCACCAGGCCGCCATAAACCCATTTTTTAAAATGACGGCCACACTAAAAAAATGACATTCTTTTCTTTAAAATAAATGACCCGAAGTGAAAAGCAGGGGAAGCTTATGTTCTAGCAAGGTTTGACCCGTCAGCACGAACAAGCTGTGCAGCAACAGTTGGACACACGTGTAGAGGGAATGACGTCATAGTTACCGATTTTACGTGATCTTCTAATTCTAGAGACCATCCAATGCTTGGGGACGCTTGCATTAGATCCAAGGGTCTAGGTGCGGGTTCTGGCAAGCTAGATTCATCTATTTTCAGGACAGGTAATTGGCAACTATCGGAATAAATTGCTGGCTTTATCTCCAATTCTTTGTTTTCGAATACCTGTAAGATAAATGGTTTGTTTCATGTGAAATTTTTTAAAAAGGATTTTTAAAATAGAATTTATATATCGTACAAGATTTGTAAATGATTATTAAGAAGTTTTTGTAAAGGTTTTGTTTCTTTCTTAACCATTAATAACTGATTTTGTAATAGACAAGTGTCTAAAATAAAAAAAAAACCGTTCATCATTCCATTTCAAAATTATATACAGTCTTTCTGCAATGTAAAAGCAATTTGACACAGACACGTATATTAAGCTTACAAATCGATAATGGTTTTACAGCATTTGTATTATCTAAAGCATGTTAAGAGTAGAAAAAGTACCGCATCCTCAGCTTCAGTTGTCTCGAGGTATTTCTCCAAGTCCTCGTGAGTGAAATTTTCGTCCCTCCAAGAACAGCTGATCAGATATTGACACACATGATGGTACCCAGCCGTCTTCCTGCTCGGCAGACATCCATAGATTTCCAGTCCATATTCACCAGCGTAAGGTAATGTCACAGTCAAAAAGGACTTTGTATCATTATCCTCGATCTCTATACATTTCTGTAATTTCGATTCCTTCCAACCGTTGCGGCAGAGACGACACAGAATGTTAACGGGTCTGGTTTTGTTGATTTCAATGTCAACTGTTTTCTCGTCTGTAGTTATCAACCCTCGTTTCTGCAGAGGGTACAGACAGAACTTGTCTGTGCGTTGTCCTGGTCCCCATGTTGTGTCCCAGCAGTTCGGCAGAGGGTCGTCCTCAATGCATGTCTTACTGATTTGAACCCTGTATTCTAGTACCTCCAGCATTCGGGTGTACCCTGTATGGCCATTTCTCTCGTGTAAACTTTTTGCAAATATTTTCAAGAAGTAATCCCCAGGAGCAGGTGAGCGCAAGGCAAAAGTGGCCCTTCCATTTTGCACTTCATGGAATATAAAGTTTTTCAGCAGTACTCCGTCAATTCTGTCGCTTCCCGTATCGGAGGACACCAAACGATAGCTGAATTTAGCGGGATGGGTGACTCCTATATCCCACTTTACTTGGCCTCTCCTTGTCTCTATCACACATTTAACGTTTGATATGAAATTCAGCCCGACTCTGAAAAAGTGAGGCTTGACAAACGGATAGTTCTCAAATTCATTCATGGCAATGGGTCTGTCTACCAGCTGCCATCTTGGATCTTCGGCCCAGTGACTGAACTGAAGCTGTTCCGGGTCTGTCAGGAAATAAAACTCGCTGCACTCGGAGGTATTCTATAAATATATAAACAGTCATGTGGTTTATAATACACTGCACCCTCAGGTAGTCTATAAAAACATACACAAACATATGTTTTACAATACACTGGGTTTTGAATTTTAAGACCGATTTTCAAACACTTTTTTAGTATATTTATTCAGGTTTTAAAATTTTATTCTCCATTTCTTCTTCATGTTAATATTAACTTTATAATGTTATTATGTAAGTGAAAATCAATTTTCAAAGTCAGACAGGTAGTTAATAATCCCAGCAACACAGGTACAATGGACAAGTATGAATACTGTGCATATTGGTTTCACCAATATTCGTTGAATGCCAAATTGGTGAATTCGTTAAGTTGATCCACAAAATTAAATGTTCATTGAAGTGCAGTTTATGCTGACATTTGTATTGAATGGGTCATTGGCCACGAATTTACGTATCCTGAAAGCTATATAATTTTCACTTTATCAACAACAATTGATAACCTTGAATATTAATGAAACCACAGTAGTTTGAAAAAAAAAATACCTTAACATTTCCACACATTTGAATCTTTTAAATCACGTACAAGTGTACCAATAAGATGGTCGGATATGATTTTTAAATATCAAGACTATCAACTGTGAACAAATATTATATTTATAGATGCACATGCTAAAACATGTAATTATAATAATTAATTTGTGTATAATGATAGAAAAGGGGAAATATCATTTTTAAATTTCATAATAATTAACCGTAAAAAATATGAAATTCAACATTTTGAACTATTCAGTAAATCAAGATAAAAGAAAAATAAGTATGGTGATAATCTCACATTGTTTCCATTTATAGCACCCCATTTGGCATCTAAAAGAAACCAGTTTCCGTCAAAATACACGGCGTTCCAGCAATGTCTGAATCTCTCGCCAGTGCAGGCATCTCCGGGCCGGAACGTTTTCCCTTTGGCGCATCCAGTGATTATCTTACAATGTAGTCCGGCGAAGCTAGAAATAGCATCATGGGTACAAAACATTTGTATGTCATGAGATACGAAAATTATCTTAAAATTAAAAGCAGTTTATTTTGTTCAATTAATGGTAGTCAATAGTAAAGCAGTTCGATTATCACATTACAGTGCGGTTTTGTTTATGACATGCGGCTGCTTTGTTTTCATTTTCAAAACATCACATTTTTGAAGATTTGTTTCTATTATATTTTATCGGAGAAATATAACTTTCAGAACTGTATTTAAAATAAGTTGTTTATAACTACACAAATATATATAATTCAAGTGCAGTGTATGTGAAATCTTTCTTTTATAAATGCAAAAAATATAAAATCCTCACATGCATAGCAACTGCAAAATTTGAGCATGTGAGATTTTGCCCGACTGGAACTTGGTTATGTATTCTTCCGCAGTATTTGCACTCGGATTATTTTCAAAGCACTGCTTGACGCCTCCGGTGGCGGCCGTCCACCGGTATATGGCCCTGAAAATAAGAAACAGACGGATTGGGAACCTTGCATTTACCGCCAATATGTGTGTTTCGTACAGGGGATGCTTTTACAGTGCTTCTGTCTGCATAAATATCAAAGGCAACGTATTCTCAGTGAAGCAGATAAATCAAAACGAATCTGAAATGTTCTCAGATCGATAATCAGGTAACAAAAGAGAACAGTCAGTTAATTAAAAATTAATGTAAAAGCTATTAAATAACCCTCAAAGAGTAAGGAAGGGTAAAGGGTTTATCTAAAGGGGGAAATTTGTTACTGATTTTTAAAACGCTTTAAACATTATATTATAGGACAAGAGAATAGGGATATTGAAAAGGAAAAGAAAGAAAGCGTTAGAAAAATCAGGTAGAAAACATGATATAGACATAATGAATCTATGGCAAAAAATGTGACTCATGGTATAAAAGAGACTTGGCTAATAGAAAACCAGTCCTATGCAGGAGACGACTTGATAATTACTTGAGAGCGCATATAGAGTCGTTCATTAAGTTTTTTGAAATGCATATAAACCTCAAAGAATGAAAGGCATGGTTCTCATATTTGGCCTAAAGTCAAGAACTTTCATTTATACTTGTCATATTTGTTTCGTCATTCGTTGAGAATGAACAGAATTTCCACATGCAAATATATGCAGATCGTAAGATGAAAATAGATGAGAGATTCGTGTTTAACAAAAATTGAAATAATTTAGACCCAATGTGTATTTAACCTCTTAAAGAGGCTTGAAGGTCAACAAATTAACCATCAGATCTACATTAAAATTTCAACACGATTCGTTTATATTAGCTTTCACTTATTATCTTGTAAAGAAACAGATCTACTCTTCCTCAGGAGACTTACTAGTATATATACCGGTAGTCTACAATCCAGCCGTTCCCATTCCTTATTTTTTTTAAATTTTAGTTCATATTACTAAGTTACTTGTTACATAACTCTTGGTTAATTAAGAAGATTTACCTCACTCTTTCTAAGTCGGACTTGATGTCCTTGTCGCAGAACAGGAGGTGCCACAACAAACCACGAAATGATTTGTGATTGACAGCTGTCACCTGTATAAAAAAGAAAGATATAACCATTTTTTCTATATTGATAAAAAGAACCGACTGACGGTAGACTCGGTCGTCTAGTGCAAATGTAACTTATCTCTTAGGTGTCCCTATAAAGATATACATGCATGTTGAATAATCTTAATCTGTTGTGTACGAACTTAGCGGCATAAGTGACACTCTCTATTGCCCGACTACGAGTTTTATTGAACTATTTAAGTTTTAAATGTACACACAAATCTATTCCAAAATTAACTTACATCACGGCTGATTTGATTTAACCTTCTTTGTATATGTTTTGCATTTTTCTTGTTATCCTACAGAATGCTAAATTTAACCTTAAAATTCGATAGATTTGTACTGTATTTAAACTATTTTACCTTATTAACGTGGTCATCAACGTGTCTAAATCGAGAGGGCCCCGAATACAGGTCACACTTCCTTGTACGGGGTCTTTTGGGGGGAGGGGATTCCAAGCCATTCTTTAGTAAGGTGTCCGGCTCGAAGTCTGTTGGAATCTTCATTTTGTTGGCTAACAAGGTCTAGAAGGAAAAACAATACAATTAATCTTTCATTCAGAGTAAGGCTAAAAACTAAATATCGTCGATTGAGTAATTTCCATCCAGTTCTCCTGAAATCAGACAGATTAAAATACTAATCCCGCACATGAGGTTGGTGTTTTGTGCTGAAATCGTAAATAACGAACAGACGTGGTTTGTGTATAAAAATAAATGACGCTTCTGTATTGTACACTGGCGAATTATACACAGGTGAGGGTGAACCATATTATCTGTATTGACGTACTCTTAATGTTTTGATAAAGTATAAAAACTCAGCCACCAAGAGCTAAACCTGTTTTATGAATACATTTATTATTTTTTCGACGATCTTTTTAACTTCTTATGCAACATGCCTGCGTCAATTCATAAATTTTAAAAGGATCGTTTCATACATACAACTAACTTTCGTTTTAAAGGTTGATTCATTCATGCGTTTTCCTATGGGTTGAATTTGAAGTAGTTTACCCAAGAGATTGCTCTCTGTATTAGAAAACGCTTTCGGTGGAAGAAATTGGATTCCTTAATTGTCAGTTTTCCTGCTGTTGCATTGTTAAAATTTGCTGAAGGTGTAAATTTAATACTCTTAAAGAAACCCTTCCGTTCAACTTTTAACCCAACAATAATTACAGAAAACCAATTTCAGATGATATGAAACACATTAATAGATTTTATCATGAGATATGTTAACATTTAACAACTTAAAAATTCCTTGAATTTTCGTTTAACTAACCACCAATGTATTTTGATTTTTTTCTTCTTTCAATGAATATTTCAACTATTTTTGAGGAAATAGGAGATAAATGAGGGTGACGTTTTCGGTTATTTAATATTTTAATTTCCTTCAACAGGTGTCTTGTCTTAAAGATATGATATATTGGCATCCGAAATTATTGAGATATTTGCCATCGCCAGATAGCAGACGGGGAGAATATAAAACCATCGGGAGGAGTCATCATATTTGCCCTCTGCCTGTCAATAACCTCAATCATAATTACTTAAGTCGAGTGAAAGAGAGACAGAGAAAAAAAAAGAACGATGCTTTTCTACTTCACTTCAAACATTCCACAAGAGCACATATAGCTGTCCGAACCCATCAATCACGTGACTCACCGATTGAATGTTGAAGTACCGAAACACATTGCAAAATAGAACTTACTTCAACTATGTGTGGAAAGCCAACCTGCCTTTATCAAAATGTGCAGCATCAATGCAGTGGCAAGAGGTTAATGGTTTGTTTTCAAATCTTCACAGTTTATTTATAATATCGTCACAAAATTTCCTCATGGTTAGGATTCTTTGTAGCACGGATCGGAAAATGAAATTGCATAAAGATAATGAATCTATTATAAGGCCATTTGCAAAATTGTCCACAGACTATTCCATTATGCAGATTCTACGACAGAAGTTCACAAATCAGACCGCTTTGTTTTGGCTTGATAATAGAAAATTGGAGGAAAAACAATATGAAAAAGCCCACAATTTGTCCCATCTTATATTAATTCAGACAGTGACAGCAAATTAAGTACATCGGTAAATCTGATTGTCATGGTACTAATGGTTAGGGTTCACTGTGTAATAGCTTCAATTCCCGAGGTGTACATAAAGTTAATAGTATCTAGTAATAATTCCTTATTTTACTCCAACAGTGTAAAACCATACTCGCCTTAATGGAAATTATCAGCGAATACGTAGTTATTGTCTCGTAATGGAAACACTTTTTTTTCATTATTGATAAAGTTCTGGTTTCTTCGTTAATCTGCCATGTAGCCAATTGCACCTAATGACGCTTATTAACGCATGCTGCAATCTCTCACTGTTACTCTTATCGTTTATAGTTTTGGTTCATATCGAAAAGAGCAAATAAAACTGTTTACAAATACACTCTGTTTGCGCAACATGATTGTAATTAGTGCAAGCCAAAAACCATGTGGCAATAATTCACCTTCTGCTTATCCGTGTAAAAGAGCGCGAAATGTTAGAGTTAACGTCTGCAGACCTATTGGGTTCTCCCTTGATTAATCAGGACTCTCGTGTCATTCATACAGAGGTCGGGCGATAAAGAAGTGTAAATTCGTCTGAAGATATGTGCAAACAGACAAACGACTGCACACCATAAAAACCTGAAGGATAAGGAGTGAGTAAATAAGGACTAGGTGGAAACTGCTGTCGTACAATATGCTGTTCCTAAACACAGGTCTCCCGTCCGTGTTTTCACTTTGATAAACCGCAAAACGGAGAAGATTAACTGTAAATTATACATTTGTCTGCAATATGAAGACTTACAACTTAAATTCTTTAAAAAAAGGATCAAATTTCACAACGAGTACATTTTACAGTTATACAACGTACAATTTACAGTGTACAACAGTTACAATGGGATTCAATACCTTTACGTTTGTGAAGGTACTTATCGAATACACGTAAATATAGAGAATTTCACGTCAATAAAGTTTGAAGTATCGAATCTTGTTTGAGCAATATAGATATACCTGTTTACATATCGAAACGAAAAGTCGAAGACCAAATGAACCTAACCTACAGAAGGGTTTTCCCTTGGCAGAGAGTCTTGTGCAAAATTTCAGATGTCTGCCATTTGTGGTTATTATTTAAATCGTTCAGTAAAAGATGACATTTATTATACATGCAGTCATTTTGTTTTTGACGCTCAATTCAATCGATGATCGGATCGCGTTCAGACAAACAAAAAATAATTAAACCTTTTCTGAATTTAATTCCTCAAAGGAAATGAAAGGAGTGAGAAAAAAAATAATTTCTGGAATTTACAGGAAGAGAAGTGACATCGAGAGCACATAAAATGTTGTTCTCATTTCAAAACAGTGGAACAACGTACGTTTTGCAGCATGAAACCTGATTGATCGCTGAAAGATGAAGAAAAGTTATCATTCGTTGGTCATACCCCCCCCCCCCCCCCCATCCCTACCCCCCCCCCCCAAAAAAAAATGGGATAGAACAAATTGTAATTGCAAAGATAACAGGTGGGGGAAAATATCGGAGGGGAGGAGGAAGGGCAGTGACTTAATATGGCAAAAAAGGAAAGCTTCTACGATTACATCGGAGTCATGCTAAGTTGGTATGATATTGTTTTCGGGTTCACTGGCAGGCACTTTAATGGTTTATTTTCGGACTGTCTTTCACTCCATTAAATGAAAACGGAGGCGCTCTGAGATAACCCTGAATGTAATTACGTGTTATAAGGGGTGTCCCCTTTCACCATCTATTTTCGTTCTCTACATTTTGTAACATTAGAATGATTTGAAATCTTTAGGAATTCTTTCTGACAGTTTTAACTAAAACTCCCTGGTGTTTCATATCATTTACAATTATAAGGCAGTAAATGATTGTAAAGTCAGTCCCAGAAAATGTATTAAAAAATAAAAACTATCAAAACGTGCAATCATCAGTTAAAGCATGTATGCAGTTTATTATTACACCCAGTGGCAAAACAGCGCAGTATTATGCCAACCAAAAATTATACATTACTGTATTGAAAAATGATACGCTATCTTTATGAAAGAAGGTGCGCTTACCTCTATTTATCGTGTGTTTGAAGCCGATAACTCACACAGAATCCAATGGATCCTTATAAAAATCCGATGAGAAACGCCCCCGTTTAATGACTTAGTGATATAGTCAAACTATTCCGAAAATTGTAGAAGCCTATGAACAGCGCAAGATTCGATAATTCATTGATTGCAGGAAACTTATCAGTCAAAAATAAATACCGAATCACATGGTCTAAAGATAAACGTTTAACCATCGATAATTACTCCGGCGCATTGGCGTTTGAGTAAAAGAGGCAACGAGATTTGGAAATTGGATAGGAAAAACACGTGGGTAAATATGAATAATAGAGTTTTTATGGGCTGAATAAAATGACCTCGCTGCTCGGTTTAAAGAAAATAAAAGAGTGTGTATACTTGATATTGTTTAGCACCCTGTGTTCATTGATAAACTTTGAATGGATATTATTTTTTGTCCCGAGACCCATGCATGGCTGGTTATAATTTCTATTTTGGTGTATAGATATTCGTATAGTTGAAACTAAAATATTTTTATAGCTATAGATAGGATTAAGACAAGCACATTCTTCAAAATCAAGAAACTCCCGGTTCTGATGTGATGGCAGGGAAAAAATCGCGAAAATATGTCCAATGTCTTTTGTTTAACAAAGCTCTTCAATTGAAAACGGGTACAAGGGGTGTATTTGCTTTAGAAAGTTCAGATGTTTACAGTTGGATTATTTTTCAATAAACTGACAAGAAAGTTAGTAGCAAGTCTATTTGAATGTCAAACAATTTCACTAAACAAATTCGTTTCTCATTTAGACAATATTGTAGTTTAACCCTGTAAGATCAATCACATATGTACCAGGTGGGCATTTATATTTGTATAAATGTATAATATGTAAGGCATACACGAATATTTAACAGAGATTCATTGTGAACGTACATCGATTGTAGAACTGTGGTCGTCCAGACAGCTGGGTTGTTTTATTCAAAACTATCCCGGTCTCTGATCTACAGCTGTTTTCTTTTGCGCATAATTTGACAGTTATTATCTCATTAATATACAAAATGAATCTGTTGAATAAATATCACACAAACAACAGATTTATTTTTTCACAAAATGTTTGGATGGCTTATAGTAAGGAGATGTTAAATTACAATAACGAGAAACTTAAACATGACAATATTAGGTATTACCCCCGACGGTTTATCGTTAGATTCATTCAACCTGTACAATATAATGCTCTCTCTAATCATGTTCCATGCATGGGTTTAAAAGATAGAATCTGTCTTACCTGCCAGAATTATGCAACCACTTTCACACAGGTTTTACTCGACATTAAAATTCCAGGTAAAGCAAATCAGGTGGTTTTAGTCAGATAGACAGGTAGTTCTGGGGTCATGGCCACAGTCGACCCGCTAATCCGGACCAGTGACACACACAATCTAATCTCGGTGTATCGTCTGCGACTCGTCTTTCCAAAATACAATGTCGTGCGCGTATGAAAAAAACCCTACCAGTTGAACCGAAGCCACGATTTAACTATGTAGATAGCAAAATATGTTGACGATTTTGATCGAAAATGCCATGTGTACAGTCCAAGGAACATGGATTTATATCAGTGAGCGAGTCAACGAACCACAAAAAATCGCTGTTTTGACAGTACCTGGAAGGCGATAACACGAGACGCGAACAGATTAGTTCACAACACACCATCCCCTAGTAATTGCCTGCGTTCTTTCTCCTGTTGATATCCTATACCCCCTCCCCTCAGATACATGGTATCACTAACAGTAGCGTACTGTCCTTCCACAAATTCATTTAAAAATTAAATTTGTTAATTTTTAAATGAATTTGTGGAAGGACAGATAGATTTAACGGAAAAGATTCATTAGAAATTGTATCATTATCTTTATATTTTTAACTTTTCACTACATGAACGAATATGCAATATTTAAAGAATTAGATAACTTGTTTACTGAATTTTAACAGTTCATTGTCAATTTCTCTTTTATTCATTCAAATGTCAAATGTTCAAACACATGACAGCAATTCCTCTGGACATTGGGTTGTTTATTTGGTAAATAGTTTTTTTTACAAAATGTAAGAAGGTGTAAATTGAGTAATCCCTAGCATGTTCACTTAATGGACCATCCATTGTATTGTGTGTAAATAGTTTACTTATCAGTCTTTGATATCCGGCCTAGTCCGAAATAGGCTTAATCAATTACGTAATCAAGTTTCATTTTTATTGTACTTTTTTTCTTTTTGCAAATGACCCACGGCTATGTACAGCTGCGCTGAGTTATGTCAATTAAACGGATAAACTGTACGGGTCACGTGATTTATCACTAATAGGTTTTTTCTTAAAATGGTAAATTTTCACACTTTTGATATTTCCGATCATCTAATACTGAATTTTGATTGGTCAATGACCTGCAATCCAAGCGCGTGGGGACGTCGCTGGAAATTTGGCCTAACTCGGTCACTTCCATGCGACGCTCCATTCAATAAACTTGTATTCATATTTTATCATCATTTTTCTTATTTGGATTGCAGGTATGTTGCTCTCTATTTTATTTTCTATTGTTTCAAAGTTCATAAAAGTTTGATTTTAAGAAATTAATAATTTGCTTAAACGTTTATTTTTTAATTTTGGTATTTAAATAAGTTATGATTTTAAAGGAATAAGTTTCTAAATTTGAGCTTGGTCGTTTATGAAATCATTCATTATTAACCTATCGGCTAGGAGGCAGAATAATTGCTTTTACATCCGTCTAAATTTTGCCGTTAACACATGTATTTTTTTTAGTAAATAGTTTTATTTTTGATAGTCGTAGAATAGACAAGTAAATGAAATACTTTTGTTTGTTGCATTGATGCGTGGTAAATTAGAATTTGAATTTAGCGCCATTTCTAAGTTAAAGAGACTCTTTAGTAAAAGGAGGTAATTTAAAGTTAGTTCGGGAAACAAAAGACGGGAATCATGTTTAGATCAAATTGTAAGTTCTCAGTAAATATTGACAGTTAAATTAGATAAAATTATACCATAAAGGCTTTCAAATCATTCATCGTTTAAGATCTTTGTAATCGCTTTTGGTTCTAATTCACATACGCGTTGTCAAGTTTTAGTTCGAATTTCCTCGACGTTAAGTCTTTGTTTATATTCTTTATATTGTTTACATTGGATTTTATTATTTTTCATATTGTTAATTAATAATACAGAGGTTATATTTTTATTACATCTTGTTTATACCTCTGTTACGGTCACCAGAGTTTTAAAATATTATACGTAAATGAACTTAAACTTTTGTAACTGGTGACTGTTGTTTATAGCACTTCCATGCGACGCTCCATTCAATAAACTTGTATTCATATTTTATCATCATTTTTCTTATTTGGATTGCAGCCACGACAGATTGTGTGCAACATATAACAACGTCAGTAGAGCTGACACCAATAAGAAATTACATCAGCGAGTTAAATTTAGTTCATCACAGCAAGCGAGTGTTCAAATTAAAGTTAAATTTCCCCAAATTTATAGTGAATTCAGATCACGTTATTAAGGACAAAAACAAGACGTGACAGTACACACACACGTTTTCACTACAAGCCAGTGGCCAGTGTTTATCAACGTATATCTATCTAGTAACCATTAAAAAACCCTCAGCCTGAGTAAATGTGTTAACAGATTTATCTTATGTTCCCGCTCACGTTCGTCATCATTTTCAGCAATGTGTATTAATTTGAAATATCATTTTATCTATTACTTAACTATCTAATTTTTAATTAGTGTTTCTTAATTTCTAATTAATGGCTACTCTACTGGGCACTTAATCCCTACAAATATTGAAGTACAATATTTATCTATAGGGAGCACCCGGAGTCGACCTTGTTCATTAACCAGAGAGGGTTTGTTGAGATAGTGAGGCGCTCAAACGTTAGATCTAGATTACAGTGGATGGTAATTACATGCAGAGATTAAGGCTAGCAATGTAACAATTGCTGCGAGTACAATTAACTGACTTCCCGGTTGGTTTTACATCCAATACATAATGGTTTGTGTCAGAAAATTAATGACTATCTATTGTATCATCTGAAATCATCTGAAATCAAGTCCTTGTCCGTGAATGTCCAATGAAGCTCATTGTCGAAGAGACTGCATTTGGGTTTTTTTTTTATCCGCGTAGCTTCGGTATTGTTGAATGATGTAAGTATCTAACGGCAGTTTCCTTTATTTTATGGGTAATATTTCAAAACGAGATTGCCTCTCTGAGCAAATATGTACTCGCGTTTACCATCGGTGTCGTAAGTCTATCGGTTTTTATAAATGCATCACAGACTCTTGAATCTTAGATAAATTTTATAACAATTTTATACAAACAAGCGTCTTTTGTTATAAATGCAATTTTAAAGAAGAGGATATTTTTTAAAAATCTTGTATTATTATTCTATATGAATGTATAAACTGTGAATTCAACGTACATTTTCTCTTTCAGACAATATTTTCTTTACTAGTTTCTTAACCCAACATTGGAAAGATTCTATAAACTTGATATAATTTACAAAAAGATATATACATATTTGTTAAAAAAAACACCCTTTCTTAACCCATTTTTCAAAAATAAATTCAATGTAAATACTTTCTGCCACAAATATTAAATGCAATCAAAGTTCTTTTTTTGTCTTCATAAAAATGCAACCCCTTTCCTTCAACGAAAAAACGTGATTTGTTTCCTCCACTCTACAAATGACATAAACTTCTGACGTCACTTTGTTTAAATACTTTCAGTTCTTTGATTTTTATAATTGATCGAGAATCTAGTAAAATGGCGATACGCGTTGTAACTATTAGAAAATTACAAAAAGGAAAAACATTTTTGTTTATCACGCTACTGAGTTTTCATGTCTAATTGACTTATATATTAGGTGCTAATCCCCATGTGCACTGACGAATGATCTTTGCCAGTTCGTTATCTTTTGCAGCTAAAATTGGTTTTATCCAGCACTACAAAAACTATCGCCTTGCGTGATTTCCGAGAGTTATAAAGACGGAAAAAGCTTTGTTTGCAGATTGCAGACTTAAACATTTTCAAAATCAAATGAGATTTTGGTAATTCACTATTTAATTTCTCGGACTATATCGATCTAAGAAAGAAATATGTTATCGAATTCTGACCTTAGATAATCTAAAAAATCCTGAAGTGTGGTGGATTTTTCTGACTGGTGCATGGGAAATCCGGTTGACAATATTTTCAGTTTCGGTTTTGTTATGATCGTGGAGTAAAGCGTTTCTTTAAAATAGTTAAATTGTCAACCTGTGGAGAATGTGAAGCACGCGTCATATTTTAGATATATTGATGTTTCGTATAAAATGCACTGATTGAGGTATACATATACATTAAGCCCTATCCGCATTTTTTCTAAAACTAAAAATGGTATTAGCTAGCTTTTGAAAATTTTATCAACTTGTAAAATGTTTCAATAATAAGTTTGAATATTCATAAGGTTATATAATTACTGGTCTCTGTGTACAAACTAACATCGATATGAATTCCAACGCAGAAAATATTTTTTGTTTGTCTTTTTTTCTTTCTTTTTCTTTTTTTTAATTGCAAATATGGTTGCTATCTATTACACAGTTTATACCTATTTAAGAGGTAGATTTTACTTATTGATATGATTTCAACTCGAAAAACAAACAATACACAGATAAAACATTCCATACACATTACAGTTTAAAAGATACATATGCAATAAGATGCAGCATGATAGATAATGTATAGAGATAGTGTTATGACTTTTTCCTTGGTGGTAATTTAATCAAAAATAAAAATATTTCAAAGAATGTTTAATTACATCATGGTAAAAAATTAACAAACGACAAATAACAAAAAGCTTAATTTCTATTACAATGTATGAAATTACCCATGTATTGTCAAATTATGACGCTGTTACTTAAACATATAAAACTAAAACAGAAAATTTTTAATATCTATTTATGTTTTTTACTGAATTTATTTTATCGTGTATTTAATTGAGTAAACCAAATAAAGAGATAAACAGGAAGAGACCCTTTTTCATTAATGCATAAAACTACAATCAATTGAAATTTTGCAGCGTCTGGTTCATTATTGTTTCTTCGATTGTGGGTCTTCCGGAACACATACATGTACAAATAATTTGTGAGTAACACAATGGCATACGTTTATTGACGTGAGCTATTCATGGCTATAAAAAGATTAGATTTCATATATCAACTGTTTGATCAAACGTGTCACATTCTGTTGAAAATTTATACATGATGTTTATCTAACAAACCCGGTAAACTAGAAATAGAGGCGCTTTAGTTGCGTGTAATAGCATGTAACTTAAGTTTTATTGCAGGTAATTTGTGATACGAGTCCACTTAAATTTCACACCATGCACATTTATTTATCATACATTACTGTAAAGTTAGCCCAAATAAAAAAAAAAATCCACCGTCCACGAAAATACATATGGTACCTGGTGTTTTATCAGTTTGGTTCTGCTTCTTACACAGGTAGTTGCGGCCCCATCTGAGTTATATTCATATCACAGTGCTTTTCAAGATAGCAACATTGCTGTAAATTTCTTTTCATATTTTTTTCTTCAAAATCCATATCGAGTCTCATACTTAACTGCATTGCACACCAGAAACATTTCACTATCTCATTATCATTATCATTAAACAATGCCGAAACATAGGACTATAGTACAATTTTTCATCACATTTAGTCGGTCTTCTTAAGCAAAGCAAAGAAAAGTAATTATTATACAAGAAAGCTTTTGTGTTTGTTTCCTTTTTTTAATTTTTCTATAAGACACAAAATCTAGTGTATGTGTAAATTTTGATTGACTCTCCTTACTCTGATGATGATGTATGGGTAACCTTTCTTAGCAAAGGGGCAATGTGCCGTAAGCTTATAGATTAAGATTAATATAAGGTATGACAATGAAGTATCGCATGTGCCTCTTTTCTGACAGAATATACGCAGTTCATAATAATCGTACAGTGATAATTGAATTCATAGGCGACGAGCTGAGATAGGGAAGTAAATATAGTCATTTACTCATTATGGATTTTTATACGTGGCATGGGACATTGCAAAATTGATCTCCGTGAATATCCCAACATGTAACTATAAATATACATGGATCTGAGCTTTTTAACATGCACAGTCGCATAAATTCAATTTTGTTAAATGCGCATGTGCAAGTTTCTCACAAAACAAGAGGGTAATTATAAATCCATTATCCTCCTAACCAAGGACTCTTGTACGTAATGATGTTTCTCTCTTGGATCAAATAGTTGGATCCCCATAACTAGCACGGTTAAAATCGTTACCTCTTACAAAAGCTAGTGCGCAAGAGAATTTTGCTTTCATCAGGTCAATGTATTCGCAAAATGACAACACAACTTCTCTTTCATTTTGATAGGACAACTTCATGCAATCTCAAAAATATTCGGTTCTTATTGCAACAGTAAACCGGAATGGTGCGTATTTACTGATAATTCCATTGAGAGAATAAACATACATTATGTTGTATTTATCAGCGTACTTTATGGTGACAAATGCACGGCTTCCGGAATTCCCGACATGTCAATACATAGATCTGATTACGTTAATATGTTTGCTATGAATGATTACGTCATAACAACAGTTTCGGTGACAGATAAATACTCCTGCTGTGCGTGGGAAAGAAATAGCAAACTCGAGTTACAAGAAAGCAGACAGTTTTCTAACGTTCACCCTGTTCCAACTGCGCCTTAGTCATTGCATCCATTACGCAAAAATTTCATATATTATAACGCACAATATCAAACAAATTCCCGGTGAGACAGTTTTGTTGCATCATTCTCTTTTGTTTCTGAGTGGTGTTCTATAATGCTGTGTTTTACGTAACGTTCATGTTTGATATCAAAAGCAATATTTCAAAGGTAAACAAAAAAAGAAGAAGCCAAAAACAAAAACAAAAACAAAATGTATTTCAATGAAATTAAGGTCAAGGTTAAATAAGTTTTTTGGTTGGGTCATGACCTGCAAACAGATTGTAAATTGCAGATTGAACATTCCAAAGCACGTACTATCGATTAATTTCATTGTAGTCAATATTTTCGTTTTGAGGGATGTATACATGCTACAAGTGAATGCTCTTTTCATTTTAAATAAAAAGAAAACACTTACTTTTTTATTGTCGACATGTAATGCCACCATAATAATCCAAGCGAAATCACCGTGAAGAAATGACCCTTAACTCGGAAAAGTCAGATGGTTTTAGTGAAGTTCAAAAACTCTACGAGAAGATCTGTTATCGTACCTCCATCGCTGCTGCACGCTAGAGCCCATTAAGACAGTGTTAAGGAAGATTGCAATCTCCCTCCGTCACTTTGTATCGTACGGAGAACCCAATATAAAAGAAGCATTTTGCTAGGAAAGGTTTTTATCGTTGTTAAAGCACGGGAGTTCTGAGGATTAAAGTAATTTAAAGAAGGGCTATCTGTAGCACGCTAATTATGACAATTCAAAGAGATGTTTGCAGAACGGATGAGAGTTCTAGAATTTGAAAACTGCGGTCTATCCATCGCTTTTTTGCAGATTTAATGTGATAAAATATTTTTGTAGACGTATTTTGAAAATCTACATTCTATGAGATGTACTATATGCAGTATCAAAAATTCAAGATTTTGGGATACTGTGAAATGTAATGAAACGATCCCTATCTGTAATATTCAAGTCTTAAGAACCACACTACATGAATATATATATATATATATATATATATATATATATATATATATATATATATATATATATATATATATATATATATATATATATATATATATATATATATATATATAGCTAGTAGTTGAGAAAGAAAATCATTTCTTTTAAAAAGTTGCAAAGAATATTTGAACTCAATATCCCTTGCTTGATCGATAGATATCAAAACGATCACCTGTCAGAATCAGAAAACAGAGTCAAAAACCACAACTTGATGCAATAAAAATGAGTGGGGTATTGTAATCTGATTACATTTACAAAATATTCAAAATATTTGGGTCTTTTTTTAAAAAAATCTAAATATAGGTTTATGACCAAATGTATCATGCTAAATTTTTTAATGTATATGTATATCTGATGGGCAATTTGTTAACCACCCAGCATCCTTAATATTTGTGTGGAAAGAAAACAAAAACCATGATCACTTTTAAAGGTTAACTTACTAATAGTAAAACTCAAAGGGAGTGGACACTTAGTTCTACTAGATGAGTGGTGACAAGGATGATGCCAATACGGTGAGCTGGTCTCTTTAGGCGTTTAGACATTCTTACGGGGATAACAATCTCATGCATGGCACCTGCCGACAACACAAGAATATTCCCCGAGGGTTAATGGAAAAGGGCACTTGTTCATTAGTGCCAATCTTCTGCTTAACTTCAAAACAGAAGATGGGGATAACATTGAGCTTATTAACAATGTTTGAAGTGGAATTTACAGAGATTTACTTCAACAGAGAGGAGGAAACGATACATACACAAAAACGTGTCGGCTTTACATAATGTTGCTACCCTTAAATATAGCAGATTTCGGTTCAGGATTCTGTAAATAAAAGCAAAATAAGTATATCTTTTATGGTGTGCCGCTTAAAATGAATTATATGATTACATGTATTTGTTTTTTTTTCAGTCACGAGGAGAAATATATTTATTGTAATTCTAGGATGGTTTTATGTTCATATGTAGCATTAAGTGACTATATGCAGTGCCGTACAAATATATGGACTTTCGTATATTGGTAACTGTATATCTAGTGCGTTATATGACTACACCGTGTAATGGGTATTTTCGGCGGTATTTTGCGGGTATGAAAAATTTGCAGAAAAAATAAAATAGCAAAATATTGAATAATGCACAAAATGCAATGATTATCGTATATCTACAGGTTGTACTCTCAAATGTTGTCAGTATGTTACTAAGTAGTTTGTATTCCGTAATTACCCGTGTTTTATTTGTAAAATCATTTTAGTTCAATATCATTTGGGTGGAGCAGTTCTTAAAATTAACACTTACCATGTATATATGATGTCTGGGACTAAAATCTCTCCAAATTACACAATCGAAAACTAACAAAGTTATCAGTCGTGATTTATTTTTCTTATTACATGTATTGATCTGCATGTGCAGATACTGTATTCCAAACGCTTATATGAAAATCATTTGCGAATTGCATTCAATTAAGAGGTGGATTCTTTGATAAAAAAGAACAAGAGGCCCATGGGCCACATCGCTCACCTGAGGAACAATGGGTATGATAAAATCAGCTTAATGAAGTCAGAATACAAACAATCTGGACAATGTACAATAATACATGCAGATCCTGTAAAATTAAAATCCATTTTCCCCCCAGGATATTCTTATGTTTATAATCATTAGTCCCTTTTCTAACAGGATGATTTTATAGTCATATCACATGTTGAGTATTGCAGTCCTCAAAAAGATCCTTTACAATTGTTTATATATGGGATATTAAGCTACATCAAACTCTGAACCTTCTTGTGAGGCCGAGGAAATGTCCTGGAGCCAAAGTCTAAACAATTATAAAGAATCATCTGGCTGA
This sequence comes from Magallana gigas, assembly GCF_963853765.1. Taxonomy (NCBI): domain Eukaryota; kingdom Metazoa; phylum Mollusca; class Bivalvia; order Ostreida; family Ostreidae; genus Magallana; species Magallana gigas. The sequence goes on along the minus strand of NC_088860.1, from coordinate 9,436,371 downwards.
TTAGTTTCTGAGAAGAAGATTTTAAAAGATTTACTCTATATATTCCTTTGTAAAACTTTAACACCCCCCCCCCCCAATGTGGCCTCACCCTACCCCCAGGGATCATGTTTTCACAACTTTGAATCTACACAACCTGAGGATACTTCAACACAATTTTTAGCTTTCCTGGTTGATTAGTTTCTGATGAGAAGAAATTTAAAGATTTACTCTATATATTCCTATGTAAAACTTCGACCACCCCATTGTGGCCCCACCCTACCCCCAGGGGTCATGATTTTCACAACTTTGAATCTACACTACCTGAGGATACTTCCACACAAGTTTCAGCTTTCCTGGCTGATTAGTTTCTGAGAAGAAGATTTTAAAAGATTTACTCTATATATTCCTTTGTAAAACTTTAACACCCCCCCCCCCCAAATGTGGCCTCACCCTACCCCCAGGGATCATGTTTTCACAACTTTGAATCTACACTACCTGAGGATACTTCCACACAAGTTTCAGCTTTCCTGGCTGATTAGTTTCTGAGAAGAAGATTTTTAAAGATTTACTCTATATATTCCTATGTAAAACTTCGACCACCCCATTGTGGCCCATCCCTACCCCCAGGGGTCATGATTTTCACAACTTTGAATCTGCACTACCTGAGGATGCTTCCACATAAGTTTCAGCTTTCCTGGCTGATTAGTTTCTGAGAAGAAAATTTTAAAAGATTTACTCTATATATTCCTTTGTAAAACTTTAACACCCCCCCCCCCAAAAAAAATGTGGCCTCACCCTACCCCCAGGGATCATGTTTTCACAACTTTGAATCTACACTACCTGAGGATACTTCAACACAAGTTTCAGCTTTCCTGGCTGATTAGTTTCTGAGAAGAAGATTTTAAAGATTCACTCTATATATAAATTCCTATGTAAAACTTCGACCCCCCCCCATTGTGGCCCATCCCTACCCCCGGGGGTCATGATTTTCACAACTTTGTATCTTCACTACCTGAGAATGCTTCCACACAAGTTTCAGCTTTCCTGGGTGATTAGTTTCTGAGAAGAAGATTTTTAAAGATTTACTCTATATATTTCAATATAAAACATCGACCCCCATTGTGGCCCCACCCTACCCCCGGGGGTCATGATTTTGACAACTTGGAATCTACACTACCTGAGGATGCTTCCACACAAGTTTCAGCTTTCCTGGCTGATTAGTTTCTGAGAAGAAGATTTTTAAAGATTTACTCTATATATTCCTATGTAAAACTTTGACCCCCATTGTGGCCACACCCTACCCCCGGGGGTCATGATTTTCACAACTTTGAATCTTCACTACCTGAGAATGCTTCCACGCAGGTTTCAGCTTTCCTGGCTGATTAGTTTCTGAGAAGAAGATTTTTGAAGATTTACTCTATATATTCCTATGAAAAACTTTGACCCTCCATTGTGGCCCACCCTACCCCCAGGGATCATGATTTTCACAACTTTGAATCTGCACTACCTGAGGATGCTTCCACATAAGTTTCAGCTTTCCTGGCTGATTAGTTTCTGAGAGGAAGATTTTAAAGATTCACTCTATATATAAATTCCTATGTAAAACTTCGACCCCCCCCCATTGTGGCCCCACCCTACCCCCGGGGGTCATGATTTTCACAACTTTGAATCTACACTACCTGAGGATGCTTCCACACAAGTTTTAGCTTTCCTGGCTGATCAGTTTCTGAGAAGAAGATTTTTAAAGATTTACTCTATATATTCCTATGTAAAACTTCGACCATCCCATTGTGGCCCACCCTACCCCCAGGGATCATAATTTTCACAACTTTGAATCTGCACTACCTGAGGATGCTTCCACATAAGTTTCAGCTTTCCTGGCTGATTAGTTTCTGAGAAGAAGATTTTTAAAGATTCACTCTATATATAAATTCCTATGTAAAACTTCGACCCCCCATTGTGGCCCCACCCTACCCCCGGGGGTCATGATTTTCACAACTTTGAATAAACACTACCTGAGGATGCTTCAACACAAGTTTCAGCTTTCCTGGCTGATTAGTTTCTGAGAAGAAGATTTTTAAAGATTTACTCTATATATTCCTATGTAAAACTTCGACCATCCGATTGTGGCCCCTACCTACCCCCGGGGGTCATGATTTTGACAACTTTGAATCTACATGTACACTACCTGAGGATGCTTCCATACAAGTTTCAGCTTTCCTGGCTGATTAGTTTCTGAGAAGAAGATTTTTAAAGATCTACTCTATATATTCCTATGTAAAACATTGACCCCAATTGTGGCCCCACCCTACCCCCGGGGGTCATAATTTTCACAACTTTGAATCTACACTACCTGAGAATGCTTCCATGCAAGTTTCAGCTTTCCTGGCTGATTATTTTCTGAGAAGAAGATTTTTAAAGATTTACTCTATATATTCCTATGTAAAACTTCGACCCCCCATTGTGGCCCCGCCCTACCCCTGGGGGTCATGATTTTCACAACTTTGAATCTACACTACCTGAGGATGCTTTCACACGAGTTTCAGCTTTCCTGGCTGATTAGTTTCTGAGAAGAAGATTTTTAAAGATTTACTCTATATATTCCTATGTAAAACTTCGACCCCCCATTGTGCCCTGCCCTACCCCTGAGGGGTCATGATTTTCACAACTTTGAATCTACACTACCTGAGGATGCTTTCACACAAGTTTCAGCTTTCCTGGCTGATTAGTTTCTGAGAAGAAGATTTTTAAAGATCTACTCTATATATTCCTATGTAAAACATTGACCCCAATTGTGGCCCCACCCTACCCCCGGGGGTCATAATTTTCACAACTTTGAATCTACACTACCTGAGAATGATTCCAGGCAAGTTTCAGCTTTCCTGGCTGATTATTTTCTGAGAAGAAGATTTTTAAAGATTTACTCTATATATTCCTATGTAAAACTTCGACCCCCCATTGTGGCCCCGCCCTACCCCTGGGGGTCATGATTTTCACAACTTTGAATCTACACTACCTGAGGATGCTTTCACACGAGTTTCAGCTTTCCTGGCTGATTAGTTTCTGAGAAGAAGATTTTTAAAGATTTACTCTATATATTCCTATGTAAAACTTCGACCCCCCATTGTGCCCTGCCCTACCCCTGAGGGGTCATGATTTTCACAACTTTGAATCTACACTACCTGAGGATGCTTCCACACAAGTTTCAGCTTTCCTGGCTGATTAGTTTCTGAGAAGAAGATTTTTAAAGATTTACTCTATATATTCCTATGTAAAATTTTGACCCCCCCCCCCATTGTGGCCCCACCCTACCCGCGGGGGTCATGAATTTCACAACTTTGAATCTACACTACCTGAGGATGCTTCCACACAAGTTTCAGCTTTCCTGGTTTTCTGGTTCTTGAGAAGAAGATTTTTGAAAATTTCTCGAAATTTTTCATTAATTTCTAATTATTTCCCCTTGAAAACGAGTGTGGCCCTTAATTTTCACAACTTTGAATCCCCTTTGCCTAAGGATGATTTGTGCCAAGTTTGGTTGAAATTGGCCCAGTAGTTCTTGAGAAGATGTTGAAAATGTGAAAAGTTTACGGACAGACGGACAGACAGACAGACGGACAGACGGACGGACGGACAGACGGACAGACGGACAGACGGACGACAGACAAAATGTGATCAGATTAGCTCACTTGAGCTTTCAGCTCAGGTGAGCTAAAAATCACATAAAAAAGGCATCGGTCAAGTATATTAAAAAATTACCGGTCAAATTAACGAAGGTCAAACATAAACGCTTAATTAATTTGATTACTGGTTACAAGTAGATAACAAGAAGTTAAAGTAGTCCGAGTATCGCACTACGTCATAATACGGATTTTACAATATTGGTCCGACTTTTACAAAGCGTTTTTGATACCCGGTATTGATTTTGCTCTACATCGCTGTTGTAAACAATGGCAATAATAAGCAATTAGAACGGTAATATATGTATTCTATGAGAGACAGAAATGATTAATGTTGAGAAACTCGATTCTGTTAAAGTAAAATGAAAAACGAAGTTTTTGATTAACCAGGATCTCAGGTATGCTTATATCTTCTTTGTTTTGACCCCCCCCCCCCCCGAATTTTTCTTTTTCTTTTACTAAAACCGGTTTAAATTTAGAGACAGAAGCTATTTCGAATTTAATCAATCGTCAATTAATTAATGTTTAAATGATATCTAACATTGTTGACAGATTTATGCAGAAAACTGTAGCAAAATGTGATTTTTACGGATTTTCTCGTCAGGGTCTACTTGGTTTAGAGCTTATAGCGTGAAAAGTAATCCGTCAACATATAATTTATTTTACCAAATCTTTTTTCTAAGATGTCAATCTATAGAATAAACACCATCAATTTAAGTTTGAGTCCATAAAATAGTAAAAAAATTACCAAACGCGATACTAGCATTGCATTTTTTGTATTCTATTTTGATACATCAGGTCCATAAAGCGTACTTACTTACAAAAATTTGCGCAAAATTATTGATGAGATATGGCTTAAATGAATATTTATACTCTATTTTGTATGTTCAGTTCTAATTTTCCCAAAATTGGTAATTATTTTTAGGAAAAACGGACGTCTGGCAAATTTCATAATTGTCAATAATTTTCGCAAGGGGGTACACCCGTCTGAGAGGTGATAACAAACAAACTAGCATGTAAACATACATATTTTCTTTTGTATATGTATTGCTAGAATGTATATCTATCATTTAAAGCTAAGCTTTTAATGATTGAGCCCATTTAGTGCCGAGTATAGGACTACCTTAAAAGCGGATATTTAATCCAATCAATATATATATATTTTTTACAAAATGTTCATCCGTTACACTGTGTTCAAGGATTAAACTGTCATGTTTTAAATTTTGAATTTACTGGGTGGGTGTAAATACTAAAAAAAAACATGTTGTTTCACCCACCCAGTAAATTCAAAATTTACAACAAAACTATTGACCGAAGCATTTATGATCCGCTCCTGTAAGATATGGATCACACTCCCTCCTTGTTCATTACAGTAAATAGATGATCTGGGTCTGGAGTCGTGACATATCGCCAGTAACCACCGCCGGATGTATCTCTCTACAAGTTGTTACAACGCTAATGATGAGTGATACGGCTTCAATCACCATCAGTCAGAGAAACAATTCATTATATCGCAGCGGGAACTGGCCACTATCTTTGTGTCAGAGTATGTTATCAGAGAGAAGCGATCCACTAACCATCTGTGGTATATTTTGTCATTAGCATCTCTCTGGACGCGCTCTTTCAATGTATACGCATTGTGGTAGTTTTTGGAGATTTTGTAACTATATATTATGCACAGTACGTACGTCACTATAAACTAGTAATATCAGTAGTACATTGCACATACAAATGTATTGTCATGTAAAACAGAACATTAAGACTTGTGTAGATTCATACATTCAAATCTTTGACACGATATGCCTGATTGAGGAACCTTTACAGTATCTTTAAAAGCAATACATGTACATTACGTTATATTATTGTCTAAGGACTGGTGGCATTGTTTAAATTTCTCAGTTTTCACCCTTTAAAAAATTACATTGCATTTGCAACATTTTAGGGAAAATGGCATAGGAAGTGCAACGCTTTCTTTTGTGATTATATAATATGATATCTCAAAAGTTTAGCAAGATAGCGACAAGCTAAAATTAAGTGACAACATAATTAATATAATTTAAGAATGATAAGACACGCTTATATATAAAATATCTTAATTTCGGCCTTCCGACGCCCCTGTTTAATATGTTTGGTATATTGTGAATATTCAACTCTTATATACAGCCTATAAACCATCACTAAACATGAATGATCGTATATCGAGTGTGACGATCGGCTGACAAAAATTGAATCCCCTTACCAATCATTCATTATCATGATTATGGTTATGAAACAACAATATAGGCCTTTCCTAAGAGTGTACATGTATTTTGTTATTTTAAATTTAGTATATGCATGTAGGGTATGATTTCGATGATGAGTAACATTTCTCATTCGGTACTGCGTGATAGTGAGATTAAAGATTGAGTGACAGCAATAATTTAAAAGACCACGAAAAAGAAAGTTCACATATGAGCTCATCTTGTGCACGGGTGAGCTAAAACAGACAGCCAGAGGCCTATCATACTGATCAATTATTTATGCAGGAGTACGAAAGACCTTAAAATTTGAATTGACCTGAAAATTTGAGCTGACCTGAAATTATATATAATTGAAACATTTCTAAGTTCTGTGTCAGTTTTAATGTCTATTTGTGAGTTTTTAATCATATTTCCAGGTATATAAATTAAGTGTTAAAATATATCATACTGATCAATTATTTACGCAGGAATACGAAAGATCTGAAAATCTGGGCTGACCTGAAATTATATATAATTGACACATTTCTATATGTTCTGTATCAGTTTTAATGTTTATTTGTGAGTTTTTATTATATTTCCAGGTATATAAGTGTTAAAATATATTATTTACACAGGAATATGAAAAACCTGAATATTTGAATTGACCTGAAAATTTGGGCTGAGCTGAAATTTTGTGATGGTGTAGTTGTGTAGGTCATCTAACAGCCCATGTTTCGGTTTGATATATTTTAACACATATATACCTGGAAATATGATAAAAACTCAACAATAGACATTAAAATTGACACAGAACATAGAAATGTATCAATCATTTAAAATTTCAGGTCATTTGAAAATTTTGAGGTCAATTCAAATTTTCAGGTCTTTCATATTTCTGCGTAAATAACAGCTCATTATAATATTTTTCAACACAATTGGAAATATGATGTAAACCCCCACAAAGTAATTTCATTAGACCAAAATCTTATAAAATTATCATTTATATCATTTATATAAAATTTCAGGTCATTTAAATTTTCAAGTCAATTCAAATTTTCAGGTCTTTCACATTTCTGCTTGAATAACTGATCATTATGATATTTTTTAAAACAAAATTATACCTGGAAATATGATTTAAACCCCAACAAAGTAATTTAATTTGACCAAAATCTTATAAAAGTATCATCTATATCAATTATATAAAATTTCAGGTCATTTGAAATTTTCAGGTCAATTCAAATTTTCAGGTCTTTCATATTTCTGCTTGAATAACTGATCATTATGATATTTTTTTAAACAAAATTATACCTGGAAATATGATTTAAACCCCAACAAAGTAATTTAATTTGACCAAAATCTTATAAAAGTATCATCTATATCAATTATATAAAATTTCAGGTCATTTGAAATTTTCAGGTCAATTCAAATTTTCAGGTCTTTCATGTTTCTGCTTGAAGAACTGATCATTATGATATTTTTTTAAACAAAATTATACCTGGAAATATGATGTAAACCCCCACAAAGTAATTTCATTAGACCAAAATCTTATAAAAGTATCATTTATATCAATTATATAAAATTTCAGGTCATTTAAATTTTCAGGTCAATTCAAATTTTCAGGTCTTTCACATTTCTGCTTGAATAACTGATCATTATGATATTTTTTTAAACAAAATTATACCTGGAAATATGATTTAAACCCCAACAAAGTAATTTAATTTGACCAAAATCTTATAAAAGTATCATCTATATCAATTATATAAAATTTCAGGTCATTTGAAATTTTCAGGTCAATTCAAATTTTCAGGTCTTTCATATTTCTGCTTGAATAACTGATCATTATGATATTTTTTAAAACAAAATTATACCTGGAAATATGATTTAAACCCCAACAAAGTAATTTAATTTGACCAAAATCTTATAAAAGTATCATCTATATCAATTATATAAAATTTCAGGTCATTTGAAATTTTCAGGTCAATTCAAATTTTCAGGTCTTTCATGTTTCTGCTTGAATTACTGATCATTATGATATTTTTTTAAACAAAATTATACCTGGAAATATGATTTAAACCCCCACAAAGTAATTTCATTAGACCAAAATCTTATAAAAGTATCATTTATATCAATTATATAAAATTTCAGGTCATTTAAATTTTCAGGTCAATTCAAATTTTCAGGTCTTTCACATTTCTGCTTGAATAACTGATCATTATGATATTTTTTTAAACAAAATTATACCTGGAAATATGATTTAAACCCCAACAAAGTAATTTCATTTGACCAAAATCTTATAAAAGTATCATCTATATCAATTATATAAAATTTCAGGTCATTTGAAATTTTCAGGTCAATTCAAATTTTCAGGTCTTTCATGTTTCTGCTTGAATAACTGATCATTATGATATTTTTTTAAACAAAATTATACCTGGAAATATGATTTAAACCCCAACAAAATAATTTCATTTGACTAAAATCTTATAAAAGTATCATTTATATAAAATTTCAGGTCTTTCAGGTCTTTCAGGTCATTAGTATTTCAGGTCTTTAGTATGTTCCTATTCAAAACCATTATTTGTAAAGGCTCGCTCCCATCCTCCGTTTTTAATTTATGATATCACTCAAGTGAGATTTCGAATAACTGTTTCATCAACAGCATGTAAACCTCATTCAAGAGTACTGTTTGCAGTGATAACACATTCCGGATAAAAGTTGTTTAACTTGTCTGGTTTTAAATTAAGTGTGAATCTGAAAACATCCTGCTTGACTCACGTGATAAAAAACACAATAAGGAAAAGACCAAGTTTATCAACTTAATGCGGTAGACAGAGTTTTCTAACAATGATATTTACTGTTCTCTTGTTTATTTGTAACCTCTCACTATGTGTGGATAGAGCAGCATCGGATGCATACACGGTAGATGACAGTTCCGGTCTCGGGAGGAGGTTTGACGGAATCGGAGGTCTGAGCGGAGGAGGGGTAGGGACAAGGCACTAACACAAAGATTTATATGCTTACAATGTTGAAAATTGATTTTATCAGTCTCCTTTACTTAGTAGCATTTTTCTATGATACATTTTTAAGTTTCATGGTCAATTTGTTGATCTTATTTATGACCACACATACTAGTTAGAACCACGGGTAAATTTTAACGTGACAACTAGACGTAGCTGGTTAATTAAGTATGTTTTGCATCTCTGAATTATTAAATGGTTGAAATAGATTGAACGCCGATGTTTTTAAAAACCGTATACAAATTTTTTTTTAAATTTATATTGTATGTCAACATGTTTTAGGATATTTGATATAATTGCTACAATGAAAAAGTTAAGTTTTCGTTGGGTTAAATTTTTGTTGTTGCAAGTATCCATACCAAAGTTCACTAATCCCTCAGGAGATCAAGTCATGATAAAGATTTGATATACTACTCCTATATGTTATCAAACTACTGTGTCATTGTGACATTTAACTACTTGACCTACAAACAAATATTTAGATTTGTAGAAAGAATTTACAATGTTAATTTTATCATTCAATTAACATTTCGCAAACTAGGAGATTCAATGTTTAAATTTGTTGCAGGATGCAGATGATGTAATCATCACTTAATTAGCGCAAAGTAGACAGAAAATGGTTTGATATCATAAATAAAAACTTTCTTTGCTTTTTTTCAAGTAAAAGTGTGATTATGATATTTATTTTTGTTATGCAGGCTACATCCAGGCTATTGGTGAATTATCCACAAAAACAAAGAGATGAAATACTGGATTACCTTTTTAAAGTAAGAAACTCTTTATTGCAAATTTAACGTAGCTCGCGGGTTTGCTGACGTCACAATAGGATTCGACGTAAAGAGTTGACCGTCATAGCAAACTCATACATTTCTTTTAAATATAACAAATGATCTTTAGAAACATAAAATGAAATATTTCAAAAAGCTAAATTGCAGTTTATACAAACACTTATAATTATCAAGTTCTAAAAATTTAGATACGTGATATACATTTTCATATTTAGTTCTATAGGGTATGAGTGTGCGTTGGAACTCTTTCATCTAAAATCACGTTTAGACAAGTACACTGTAAATAAATTGAACCGTATGCATGAACTTCGCTCGTTTTACAATTTTCAAATACCGATCTACTATTAAAAATCATCTTGGCTTTAGCTAGTTATTGTATAGTTACGATTACAAACTTACTGATATGTCAATATTTGTATGGTAATTATTTTGCATTGAATGATTGACTCATTGAGTTTCATGAAAAGAAAAGTAGCCATGTTTCTTCTCCTCACAACCTTACATTAATTAGATTTGCATGTTCTAATATGTGTTAATCGGCTAGTCTTGTCAATCAGCGCATTTTCATTTTTGATTCTCGGACGCAACAAATGGATGACGTCGGGCTAATGTCGTGATGAAAATATCGGTTTTTGTAAAATCTTTTAAATCTTTAAAGTTGTTTTGCGAAAAATTGGCCGAGAACACATATTAATCATTTTTTATGAATTGATTCAAAATGATCTCTTCTGTTATTGTGTTGAGTAAAATTAAATTCGTCTAGATCGTTTAAAAGTTTGGAGCATAGTTTTGAAATGCGGTTTTCGACTAAGATATGCATTTTACTATATATTTCATTGAAATGGCGTTGCATGATTTTATCACCGACACTGTGTTTTAATCACGATAACATTATTACTACGCAGACGAATCTCAAATAAATTTTAAATATAAAACTCTGAAACCTATCAATCACGCGGACAAAATTTCAGGGTAGGTTTTCTCATAAGCAGTAAACCCGCGAGCTACCTTCAGTGTGTGATCTTTGCTTATCATCAAGTTTGAAAGTGAAAAAAATGTTACAGATATCAACTGACCATTTATACTATATATCTTATTACAATATATTTTTACAATCACAGAAATATTCTTTGCATACATTTAAAAATAAATAAGTATCTTTTTTAATTTTACTATAGCCTAATTTTGCTGCATCACTACATATTCTGAAAGTGGAAATAGGGGGTGATGCCCAGAGTACAGGTATCAATTATTGTTTGAAATCAGATTTAGTGTACAGTAGATAATTTCCATCAACAATTATAAGCATTTATTTTACATGCATCCTTTGATATCATGTTTGAATTTTTAATTAGATGGAACAGAGTCATCTCACATGCATCATCCTGGTGACCTTAACTTCCAAAGAGGCTATGAATGGTGGCTAATGAAAGAAGCCAAAAAGGTGGGGAAAATATGTACATTCATGCAGTTAAACTGTAGGTATATAGTCCTTTAAAGAGACATTTAGAAACATTTTCATCTGATTAATAAATAAATTAAGCAATTGAATATTGATCAATATCACAAGAATGCAAGAAAACTGCAAGAATGATGACAGACTAAATACTGAATGAAATGATTTTTTTTAAACTTTGCAGAGAAACCCTGATATTCTGCTCTATGGACTGCCTTGGGCCTTTCCTGGCTGGATTGGGAATGGGACCAGGGATCCCTATCACAACCCTCCACTAACAGCTGATTACATCGTCAAGTGGATTGAAGGGGCCAAGCAGGTCCACAACCTTACCATTGACTTTGTTGGGGTGTGCTTTTTTCTACTTTAAATATCTTATACATGTAATAATTTTCAAAAATTTCAAGAAGTAGAATTAATGGCTGAATTCTATGATAACCTTTAATTACTGTGGCTATAATTTGTTATTTTGTGATTATTCAGAATTTATAGTCTCATACCATTTAAAAACTAATTTTGAATATGATCATCATGAAGACATTATTTTCCAGTATATATTATTTTGGAAAATTATCATGATTCTTGATGAAATACTGCAATGAATTGTGAAACAGTTCTTTTTCTATTTTAGATATGGAATGAAAAACCATACAATGTAACATATATAAAGGTAATTTTGAATTTTATATCAGGTTTTCAGTAATTAACAGCAAAACTAATATGGTTGTATCACCAGTATTAACTGAATGCCAATTTCATGGAATTTTTTGTTGGTTTGATTAACGAAATTCATTGTTCACTGATGATGTGAGAAATCTGATAACTTTTTGTATTTATAGAATAATTGGCCATGTTATTAAGTATCCTTAAAACTGTCATTTTTGTCATTTTTACAAAATCCATGATAATTGATACTAATGAATATTATTGAAACTGCAGAAATTTTGTTTTTGATTATTGTATCTTCTTTTAGATATGCACAAAAATACCAATAACCTTGTACATACATTTATGTATGTAAATGTTGTAGAATATGTATTACTTGTTTACTTCTCATACATCAGTCTTTATAACTTCACAGACTTTGCGGAAAACTTTAGATGCTCGTGGATTCACGAAGACTAAGATTGTGGCCTCAGATGGGGGATGGGGAATCGTGAATGATATGAACAAGGACAGTGAACTGGCAAACATTGTAGACTATGTGGGGTAAACTTTGATTGACAATAATCAATTACACACAATCTGAATACTGTTAAATCTTTGCTTAGCTTTCTTGATCATTTAATCCTCACAAAGTTTTACTTTAATTATTAATATGAAAAATGAGCTGTGATACTTTTGATTAACTTAAAAAAAAATTCTAAATTTATCAGTTTGATTAAAGTATGCATAGATGTAAATGTGTGTTCATTTTTAAAAAAAATGTGACAATATGTTAAAAAAAAATGGAGAATAAATGAAATACTTCAAGATTATTTATAATTCATATATATACATGTAGTTATCTAATAAGAGATTATTTTTAAACAGTGTTCACTATCCTGGAACAATTTCTCCAGAATTTGCTAAAAAGCAAGGGACACAACTGTGGTCCTCCGAAGATTACTCCACATTCAATGACAATGTGGGAGGAGGCTGCTGGGCAAGGGTAAGTCTGTGTGTCTGTTCCAAAACCTACAGATCTATGGAAGTAGACCAGCCAAACATACATGATATGTAACATTAATGGCGTTGGAAAAGTTAGATATGTGTGTTAAAAAGACAATTTGATTACAGCATGAACAATGGGTATTTCTTTACTACCTTGACAGAGTGATACTAGTCTTTAGACAATTTGAAATCTACAATCAGCACTTTTTTGTATATATATTAGTCTTGTTTTGATTTTTTTAATAGATTTATTGATAATAAAATGACCAAAACAATATCTCACCATTACACAGTGAATATACACATCAGATTACTATTTTTGCCAGATTGTTAACCAGAACTACGTAAATGGGATGATGACAAGGTATGTGTATACTATTCATAATATGTACATGTATATTATAATATATTTAAGCAGTTTATAAAACATAAATTGCTCCAGTGCGCATCTTATTGGGATGTAGGCAAGTTATGTTACATGTATATGATAAAACATCTTCGCTAGCCAAGGGTGACGATCCAAGCAGAGTTGATCGTCACCCTTGGCTAGCGAAGATGATGATAAAATGGAACACAAATGAGGCTTTACAACCTGAATTAAGTTTTTTATATTTAACGAGGCCGAGTACAGAACGAGTACGCACGCTTTGGCGCAGCGTTTCATTTGTATTGTGACGTCATCTTTTTGCTTGTTTGACGCCATGGCGTGATAGTTTTATCTGCAGATATTCAGCAAAATTTGTTGAAAATGGCTCGTTTAATGCGTAAAATTAATGTTATATTGTGGAATAAACATAACTGTCTCGAAGTATAAGCTATATTTGGGCTCGGGTCGAAAAAGTGAAGAGGGTTCAGCAGGCCAAACCCTCTGTCACGTTTTCTTAACCCGCCTAAATATAGCTTAATTCATATATTTCAAGACAGTAACCATGTATTTTATATTAATGACCCTTAATATGTGATGTTATATATTTTTTTATTACTTAAATATGTCTGAAGGCTTTAATGATACTATAAAGATCACCTTTTCCGCCTTTGTCAAATAAAAAATAGCCATTATCTGACAAATCTGGGAAATTGGGCATACAAAAATCAACTTTGATAAGACCCCTGGAACAAACCAGGAGGTAAAAGGTTTTTTTTATTTGACAATTTGATGCCGTTTAGCAATAACTTTAATATGTAGAACAGAAAAAGAAATCCCTAGGGCAGAAGTTTAAAAAAATGTGCAAAATTGATACATTTCAAGCGAAATCCCATAGGGTCCTATGTTAAAGATTAACAAACTTTGAGATGACCCCCTAAACAAACGGTATGGTAAATGTCTTATTTTTTAATCTTAAAATAATAATTATATCAGTAGAAATTCAGGTAAAAAATTTCATTAAAAAATCTAGGGCAGAACTAATTAGACCCGGCCTCGTTAACATCTTTTATTAATTTTTTAAAGGGGCATGGTCAAGATTTTGGTCAAATTTAATTTTTTTGGGTTTATAATGCTTTAGTAATGCATCCCAATGATCAACCAAACTTTGAGTGTCTGTCATAGAGTTATAAGCAAGAAACAGAGCTCTCAATTCTTTGTTATGGTACTAAACAAGGCTTATGTCATGTTTTTGTTTTTAATGTTGCCATGTGTTAATACATGTATCAATGAGCATACCCAGTTGCTTCAACTACAATAATGAAAAATAATAATATGTATATTGCTAATATGCAGTATTTATTTCTGTTTGAATATCTTAATATAAAGATTGATACATAAAAAATTATAATAAAGTAAAGTAAATTCAGACCCTTTGGAAATAAGATTTACTGCATCAGATTAACATATACACTTCTCACTTAGATCAGAAAATCTTTTCTGACACTGTAAATACAAATGATAAACACTTACAAGAGATTAATCAAAATGACTTTTAAGTTATTTTTGGCTGGTTATTTTAGTATGACCAGTTCAATAATAACGTCAGTAGTATTTATTATATACATCCAAATCACTGTGATTATCTATGGAGAATTCTGCATCATTTAATATTATTAGGGCCTTTTTATGACAAAGGTTTTGTCCCCTTTTCTGTATAATTATTTACTTATAAATAAATTACATGTACATGTATCTAAAATAGTTAAAGTAGTTTCTTAAGTATATGGACATCAGGTGACAGCTAGGTCCTACTTATTTAAACAAAAAAGAGAGTTAAATGGTTTTTAAGTACATGAAAATATAAATCATATACATGTATGTATTTTTAAAAGAACACACAGCTGTAAACTAAAAATTAACCAATTAAAAAAAATTCCTCAACAAAGCAGAGCCATATATGCAATGTATGTTAATGTATCACATTTTAGTGTCAGATTGAACAATCCTAGCTGGCCTTGTTATATTCCACACAATGGCACACATCTCTCCTCTTCTGTTGATGAAGTTAGTGTCGAAATGTAAGCTCTAACACTTCTTAGTGTTGCGTGGTAAACTTTTAAAAGTGCGTAGAGAAATCTCCAGAATTGATCACATCATTCTTTTTTCAACCTTTTAGAAAACACATGTACTTTTACTCTCATTACTGTCCATAACGTACAAGCTTGCGATTCTGTTCTTCATGGTTAGATTTCACACACAGAGATATCAGGCTTAAATTTCACTTAAAACCCATGGGTGATCCATAGAAAGGCGGTTTCATTGTCCATTAGCCTATCTGCTAGCTGCTTCCTCTGACGAAGAATGTCCAATAATAGAAATATTCTGATGAGAGCAAGATGTAGCTTTTTTTGTTGAAAGTAAAATTTTGCAAATTGAAAACTTTCTTCTATCACATTACATGTAATTATAGCTACCATTAAACAAATATTAAACAGTTCCGTACCTGTGGTGGCTAAAGGTATAGAAGAAGGTCTGTCCACAAGTCTTCGACAGGGAGGCCAAGGGCCTAAAGCACTAACCTATACAATACACAGATTGACAAATCATCGCATTTATCGAAAGTCAAAACCCAGCTGGAATGTTGGCGTTCTTTTTGATATTGTCATTATACTTACAGTGTCAGATAAGATCAAAGATAAAAAAAACCCTCAAAGTATGATTCCTTATTACTTATTTTTATAAAATATTTAGCTATTGTATGATTAAATGTTTGAATATAAATAAGCAAACCCCACTTGCCCGTCAATTACATACGTCATTTGAATTTAATGGTCTTTTCTTGATATTATATTAAGATTCTAATTTTTTGTAGCACTTTTTGATACTTTAAATGAGAAAATAAAGCAAATTAAAAATAATAACTTACTGTAACAAGTCAAACCAATGCATATAGATTTAAGCCTAATTCTGTGTTCCATACATTTTAGCACCATCTCATGGAATTTGATTGCCAGTTATTACGAATCCCTGCCGTTTCCTCGGAATGGACTGATGACTGCAGGGACTCCATGGAGTGGACACTATGTTGTTGAAAGTCCTGTCTGGATCACAGGTGTATACTAGCGCTAAAACCAAAACATATCACTGAATACGAGAGACAAATTTTAAATATGCTATATCAATTTAGATCGAAAATATAGGATTTTACTTCATCAGTTATATTTTTAAGTCGTAAAGGAAGGCTTGATGTTTTATTTTGAGAATTACTATATAACACATCATAAGAGGTACATGTATATTTTCACCTCATGACATCATTTATCTGGATTGTAGCCCATTACAAATGTCACAAATATTAAATTATTCTAGATTTTAAAATTCACCCAAGGTTAATAGAGAATACTCTTTTTTCATGAAATTCTAAGTGTACCATGTCATCCAAGTTTGTGTAATTTCTAATTGTTGAATTGTTGTAGAAATCATATAAAAATGTAAAATTGAAAAACATAATACACTTATGTGCTTTTTGTGCCTAGAATTCACCTTCTGATTCATGTTTGTCAGCCCATACCTCACAGTTCACCAAACCTGGATGGAAATACCTGTCCCATGATCACGGAGTCTGTAAGTTACACCAGGGGGGAAGCATGGTGTCTCTAACCAGCCCCAACAACAAGGATCTCACTATAATTATAGAAACAATGGTAAGAATTCGAAATAATTACAACAAACTCTATGTTCATTTACTGTCAAACTTCATTAAATTTTTAGACAAAAAGGATTTAGAATTCTAATCAATTGTTATACTAATTAGCCTCGTATTACTTGCTCGACTTTAAAATAACAAAATGTCTTTTTGGAATATAAAATTTTACGGGAAAAGCACATCTTATTTGTATTGATAACAAATTACTTTAAACACACAGCTAATAAAACTAATGTATTAATATCAATGGGATTTTCAACTTCTGAAATTTTGAAATTATTTGAGAAAACAAATTATATATATAATGAAGGAAAATTATGTCTCTTGAACGTATGTCTAATATGAAGTGTTCTTTCAGAGTCATGACCATTCTATTTGTATTCGCCCTCCTCTCCCTCCATATTCTGTCAAACCACAAAATGTCAGTATACAACTTAAAGGCAGCTATGTAAGTAAAAATATTTACATTTTTCATTGTCTTTGACTGTGATAAGACTACGTATCGATTTTGGTACTATAAATCCCATAACTTCAAAAGAAGTACAATTGGGGCGCCAGTGGGGTTTGCTTATTTATATTTGAATATTTATTCGTACAATGGCATAAAATTATATAAATATAAGTGATAAGGAATCATTCTTTGAATATTATGAGGTGATAATTTAATTCGGGGCATGATCAGATCTATCATACTAGATCTATCTAAGATTTTCACTACGTAATTCCAAAATTATATTTTCATTTTTCTATTTGGTTATACACTATTTCAATTGAAAGTATATACTATGACTTTATTAATAAGCATTTAATTGCATTTTACATGCTATTGAAAAAAAAATTCAAAATAGTCTAAATCCAAATAATAGCCTTGTAATGCACCCTGATTTTTTTTGGCATTAATCAGGTTTGAATGCAAAATAAATAAGAAATAATTTATCAAAGAAAATTACCTAAAACTGATGAAGGTCGCACGTGTCCTTAAAAACGTCTTCAATGGCCTATTTTGTAATCATTCAACTAATAGTATGCTATAAAGAACAATAATGCATTTATTCTGTATGTGATCAAAATAATTATTGCAGGCTAGTATTTCAAGCGTATATGTGTGGAAGAGTAGCCTCCATTTTGGACAGAATACTTCCCAGTCTGACTTCTTCAGATCTTTTGGACAAGTCAAGGTATATTTAATTTATTCATCAAGGATCCAAAGTCCTGATTGGAAACCATAATCATTTCTTAACAAAACTGTCGTAAAGAGATGTTATATTTGCTAAATTATGTTTAAATGGTGTGTCAAAATTGCATGTATTTCAAACATTTTCTGATGAAAGATTAAAATGTAAAGAACAGTTTTTCAGCCTTGAGTGATTGAACATGAATATGAAAATCTTTACAGGATAATCTCTGCTATTCAGTCAATAGAATACAAAGTAAAAGGACTGAACATGTCACTGAATTGAGGAGTTGTTTTAACCAATCACCTTCACTTACAGTTCAGTCACCTTTTAGGTTTTTTTAGCTTACTGAATGATCAGAGCTTCGTTCTATGTTTAACCCTTTGTTAAGGTTTGGTAGTTTCTTGCAAAAATGAAAAGATCAAATTACGTGTTATCTTGAGACTCCATTAATGCAAAATCTTTGGAATGTATTTTCAATAAATATTCCTATGCATTAAAAATCTAGGTAAACAATGGACAGATCATTATCCCTGTTAGAGTTGATGAAGTGATCACCATTACAACATTGTCAACAGGACAAAAAGGACAATACCCAAACTCTCCAGATGTTAAGCCATTCCCACTGCCATATATTGAAAACTTTGATGGTTTGCACTGTTTATTTCATTTCACGGAATTTATTGTAATTGTAATAGATGCAACTTAATTATCAACTTATCTACACTTAAAATTAAGGTAACAACTATCTTTTGCATGAATAGATATATACCAAATTTCAAGGATGCTGATATCTGTTCTAACATAATGATTTAATAACTTTTCTGAATAGGATATCCTTATTTTTCTGAACCAAACAACTTTGCACAACAGACAGGTGCATATGAAATCATGAAATCGTCAGACCCCTCCAGAAAACAGATTTTAACGCAGACTGTTTTGAATATTCCTGTTTCTTGGTGTCAAGCAGAGAAAGCAAATAAGTCTGTGAATATTATAGGCGATCATAACTGGTAAATGACCATTGTCATGGTAACTTTATTTGAAGGAGTTTAACAAATACTCGCAAATACATTAGTATATTTTCATTTGAAAACACCTAAACTATCTCATTATGCCAATAAGAGGTAACAATTAACAAAGGCGTACTTACTGGCATACACTTTGTTGGCTTGTTTAAACCTAATATTGCTTTCATGATCATCCAAGCAATAGAAAAATGTTATGAATTAGATATAACAAAATTGGTAAATTTTGAAGGCAATTTTACGTATGTTAAGTGAATTTTTGTTAAGTTGTGAAAAATACAAATCTGTCAGTGCATCATTTTCTAATGTTTTTTTCTGCTCTTTGACTTTATATTCTTGTTACTTACCGTGATCATATCAAATAGTCTGTCTTTCAGTTTCCTTACAACTGACTTTCAAAACTTTCTCCTCTTCTCTTCGGACTAAATCTATCAATATTAAAAGGAAAATAGGATATCTTAATCTTGTTCTTTGTTTTCACTACATGTAAAGATCTTTTTAGACAATTCTCTGTGAATTGCTGTACTAGTGCACACACCTTGCACTCTTCTCCTTAAAACTGTCCTTCACTACTTACGATAATTCAGATGTCATTCTGTCTATTCTTGCATCCCCCTTTCAAGAAAATCATTTGAGTCATGTCTTTCTGTACACACAGGGTACCCAGAAAATGTTGAGCCTTCACTCTTTGCTCAACAAGTAGGTGTGTTTGAAACCAGGAAATCTGAGGATCCTAGTCATGGAATGGTGCTGACCCAAGTCGTTACCTATCCACCTATATACTGGTGTATATTGAATCTAGTCTTCCCAATTGATCTCATAGGAAACTTTTCTTGGTATGTAGCAGCTGCCCTATCTTATTCATACGAGTCTTTCGTCCAACAATAATCACATTTCACTGCTGAAACATACTTGCACAAAAATTATCTCACTATTATGCACCAAGGACAGTGCAGTGTTCTGTTGATATAATGATACATGCAAAACACGGGACATACCTTTCATTTCTTATTCTAACAAAGACATGCTGTTATGCAAGGGATTTGTTTTTGCTTGTAGGATCACTAAAAGTTTTGTTAGTTTCAGACCTTGATCATTATTGTGTGTTTGAAGTCTTAAGTTTCTGCTTACATCAACTTAAATGAGCTCTGTTTGCTACCTGTTGTCTTTAACACTGTTGTAAATTATAGTTTCCTCTTAAGGTAGCTCACTACACCTTGAAATATTTTCTCATATCAGCTGAAAATCACTTGATTAAGAGAGATATCATAATGGATAACAAGTATTTCAATCCAATAGGCCAAAAAATGTGCAATTTTTTATGAAATATTACATTTTCGAAAATTTAATTCAGTAAACATGAACAAAAGCTCAAGGCGGATTCGAACTCATGAACTCATGATCACAAAGCCCAATAATATAACCACTGAGCTACTAAGTTATACACCACCAATGGAATGATATAAACAGTTTGACAAAACATATAAATCGCAATCTTGTGACGTAGTGCCTGGATTGTTTGTTGTAAAAAAGTATAAATCTAGGTGTAGTGAGGTACCTTAAACCGAATCACTGATCAAACTTTTCTCGAACTGAGTACATTTTAGTACGTTTGGCCATCAAGAGATAAAGAAGAAGCCACAATGAGAGATAACATTTTAAGGAAAAAATATCAAGAAAGTTATTTTTCATTCGAAAGAAGCAACAAGTTGAGAATCTGTTATAAGTTGAGTTCCACAGTGAAACTATTGAAAGCTTAAATCAATATTGATTTGATATAAGTTATGTGTATTTGTTAAACTTCTTCAGCTAACAATATCAAAACGTTTTGAAATAATTTTGCTAATGCATATAAAATTATCCTTACTATATATTTTTACACCGATTATAATTATGTTACTTTTTGAAATAGAAAATCTCTGAGAAAAATCTGTAACATGATTTAAATCTATATATAATTGAAATATTAATCTTCTGTTGTGCATATCCATTAAGAAAGATATAGAATATGGCCTTAATTTGTATTTTTTTTGATTACCCATTCTTTGACATGAGTACCTGTCTTTTTGTAGGACTGATATTTCTGTGACTGTCGAGACACAAATCCCCAAGGTCAATGGAAGTTCAGGGACATTTGTTGCTGTCAGGGTGGATCAAGGGGGATGCAATGCTTGGGAAGCCAAGGGGATTTTTCTCTTTATACTTCCCGATCAGCAGAAATTTGTTCTTGCTAATGACTTGTGTAAGTGGTCATGTATTTTTGTTTCTAATGTATTGATTTTTTGTTTAATTTAATGCCCTTTTTATTTCAAAATAATTTAAATTTTAACCTCTCTTTGTCTGTTGTTGTTTTTTTTCTAATTCATTTTAGTGTACATGTGTTGTAATACTCGCATTTAGATTTTAATAATTTTTGGTTACAGCTCGTACAAAAGTTATTAAAGAGGGATCAGTTAATGTTTCAACAAAAGGTTGGAATAATATAAGCCTCACTGTCAAAGTAAGTATACTGCTGGTAAAAGAGGGAAATAAGTAGTACTGTGTAAACACTTGCGTGTCTTTAAACGAAAAATAACCGACAATTTTCAATTATATACGTTATAGGCCTTTTCTAATTGGGATGTTTTGCTCATTTTCAGTCTGAGGAAAAAGATTTTAGAAAAATCTCTGTATGCATAAAATAAAGAAACATTGATACCCAAGTACTGGATATAAATATGTTTGTATCTATAGATGTATAACCTCTGTGGATCATATATTTAGTCCAGCAATAACTTACTGGTATAAACTTTATGCATAATTATCTTTTTCCCCGTTTCCCTACTTTCTGTACTTATGGTATACATTTACTCAAAAGACATGATCAAAGAACCAGCGACTAGAGTCGTGTATACAGGTACTTATCGTTAACCAACTAAGCGATCTTTTCTACTTATCATAATCTATCGCTAATAAGGGAGATACATTTTGGAAATTTAAAAGAAATTATAATCATATTTTGTAAACATGCATGGCTATTAAGCACACAAGCATTTGCGAGATTGGCAATAATTACTTAACCAAATTACAACAAAGCCGATATAAATAGCGCGCGAGTTTTTGATTGAATAAAATTCGTCGAGTTGAACCATTGTCAAAACGTGGATGTTTTACTAGCCGACAACTTCGATATAATTTCTCTTTCATTCTCAGAATTCTACCGCTGTTGGCAGTGTGAATGGAGTTCCTTTGTTTACAACAACCATTCCATCTAAACCATCCAATGGATTTGTTGCCATAGGTACAGATTCTTATGGCATAGCAAATTTTGATAATTTTAAAATGATGAGCTCCAAGGATATCGATATTTCAAAACTGAAAACATCCCAAGAACTCGTATTTGTAGATGATAGAAAATTATATTTTGAGCCAAAAAGAAATATGCCGTAATTGATTTTACTGATGTTCATTAACTAGCCGATTGTTAAATGTGTAAGACTGTGATATGTTAAACAAAATGTTCCATTGTTTGACTACTGTAAACTGTCCTGCTAGGTAAAATATTCGTGCAATAAATATTTGCGAAATGCTCGAGTACCTATGCTGAAGAATTGTTCTCTTAAATGATTACACGCAATATATTGTACTTTCATTTGTAATATATTGAACTACATGGAACTAACTGCATACAAATGAAATTTGTTTGATTTTACACAACTTTCTACAAATGCATGTTTTCGTTTCGCATCAGTGTATGAATGTTTATGAATATATGTATTTAGATATATGTGTTTCAGCTGATAAACAATTTATTATGTAAAATGTACGGAGCTTTTCCCTATAAAATTTTGTTTTAGAAAAGAGACGACATTTTAGGAAGTTATCTTTATATAATGAAAATAATTCCTAGAATATTACATTATTTCTCAATTTGATTTCATTTATCTTAACTATGAAATTGAATCCGTTAATAATCATGATGTATTTTGTACGAAAGGAGACATATCAGCCTGTTTGTAAAACCGCGGCCTGAATTGGTTCATTCGGAATTTATGCTTGACTCACAATGTCAGTCAATAATTTTTTTGTTTTGTCATCGATTCTTATTTTATGACAGTATATGTAAGCAACGCGCTGTGCGATTGCATGGGATATTTTACACTTGAATAAACACATATATTAAAATATAGATTTATTAATTTATTTTTTTCTCTTTAGTGTCCAATCGTTTAATCTTTTAGTTTATTACCTGATTCATAACCATATATATATATATATATTGATTTGAAGAAAAAAAATGAGCTTTAAATTTATGATTTGTAACAATGCTTTAGCGCAAGAGTAAGGCACCTTTAGTATGATTATATTTCAGTTTTATATTGAATTACAACCTATGATCACCACAGTTACATGCAGCAAAATACTTGGGTAAAAAACCGTTCTTGTTTGTGTGAACGATGTGGCCCATGTATAAGCTACTTGCTGTTATTGTTTTATTTTAAACCACGTAAATCGATTTAATTTTTTAAGAGTACATTCTCAGTTTTGCAATGAAAATTGTTGTACTAATACAAAAATGGTGTTTAGAAATGGTTCATATAAATGTCAAGCACCTCTGTATAGATAGGTAAACGATAACTTCTTTGTATTCATAAAGCATAATGTCATTGATGAAGACATATGTGATCTTTTCTTGAGTCATTCCAATATGACTTTTAAGTTTTTTTTATTTTGTTGTTCCTCCTTTTTCTTACACTTACTTATCCAGGGAGGGTCAATTCACGATGTCATCAATTCAGTCAAAAATAATATAACATTGTAGATTTTTTTTGCTAATTGACCACAAACTCCTTCTGTTACTTAAATCAAGGTCTAACGATAATGCAATTTTTAAAGTCGGCATGCATTCCAAACAACCAAAACATTATATCAAAATTATTGTCGAACACGCCTGTGAATGAATCTGAATGAAACCGGAGAGGAACTCGGGTTAGACTGCAAGAAAAGAAAATAGAATAAAAAGTATATTAACCATGGGAAAGGTACAGTGTATAGTTATGTATTTTTTATCTTCATTTATATAACAAACTTAAATATTGATGGCCTGTAGTTTTACTAGAATCCATCGGTCGTCCTTATAAATTGCAACATCCTTTAAATAAATTGCAATAGTGCCAAAATAAAATCAATCAATATTCATAAAGATTAATTTCGTTTTCTTTACAGGCTTTCAGGTTCACATAGATGTACATGCAACTATGCAATTTTAAAAGCTGAATTTAAATAGAAATATTCTCAAGCAAAAAGTTTTAGTTTGAAGACATTTCATAAAATTTTATTCTGCAAGACGATATGTAGAGGTTTTGCACCTATATATAATTGACTTTCAGAGATCCATTTTGTTCTGTAGAATTATGCATTGTAAACAATTGATATGCCTTGTAGTTGAATTAAGGTATATAAAAAAACTACTTTTTTTTCTTGTACCTTGAATCTTGATATTGAAATCCCATAACATACGTTAGCATAGAAATGTTCCTACCTTAACGTTTACCTGTATATTCTGTAAAATCCCAACACGTGGTGCGTCTCCTGTACTTTTGGACCTTTTTCTACTTGTGAAAAAGAAATAGCTAGGATCCAGGTCTTCTCGGAATTCGACGGAATTCGACGGAATTATGCTCAAGAGATTAATAAACTACTAATTAAACTGTTAAACCCGTTACAGTTGTCCTGTAGTGATTATCTTGTTGGTCTGGATAAGCGGCCGAAGCGTCAACTTTTTCGGTCGGTTTAAAAAAAAAGATAATATGTTACATACCTGTATTGTTTAAGATCCACTGAACAAAGTGTACACTTTTTGAAAAATCAACCCTCGGTTTCTTTGACTGCTTCAAAGTTTTTCCGAAGCACCAGTGAAAAAATCTCCGTACATGTATTTATCATGCATGTTTCAATAAATATTTCACATATTTTATGGCAAACTAAGTAAAGCTCAGCAACACGTCATGCGTTCGATTTTCCCGAGTTTCTTAATCATGACTTTCATGAAAACTATTGTAATTATGAGACTTTTTAAAAACTGCGCATATACCCAAGAAATATTTTTAAGCCATGCTATTCATTAATAAATATCATAAGAGAAATACCAGACGTGTGTTGATCGCTCTTCATTGGTGTCGAATGTACTGTTTGCTTTGTACTTTTAAAATCAGTGGTCTTGCGTATAGAAATCGTTGTTTCTACAACTAGAAATGTCAGAAAATGTTTTTTTTTTAAAATGATGAATTATATAGAAATGAAAGAGAAAAAAGATCGTAGGCGATTACCACTCTGACGAAAACAAAATATTGATATGTAAAAGTTTCTTTTCCATTGATTTCGTGATGAATACCTCTTTTTTACGATTCAATAAGCACAATTGTTATCGCTCTGATTCTTTTATCCTCAAATGTTTGATACGTTTTTTGAAAACAAAGTTACAAAATTTTTTCATAAATACATGAATTTTAGATATCAAATCAAGGGTATATATATATATATATATATATATATATATATATATATATATATATATATATATATATATATATATATATATATATATATATATAGAGAGTTATTTACAATTCTATAATTTTTTAAAAATGTATGCTGTTCAAAATTAAAAACAATATTACTCATTAAATTGCCAAATAATACACCACATGCAATGAAAATTAAAATTATAAACATTACAGTAGACATGTTTTTACATTGTACTTGCCATATGTTGTGCTACAGCCCATATCTTTGAATGAGACATCTATGATCTGTACCCCTTTTAAATGAGCTGGGGAGTTGCACTTGGGTTTTTCACCAAAGTAGTTAACCACCAATCCCTTTGTCTGCACAAACACCGTAAACGATTCCAAATCACAACTACACTCAAACGGATTCCCCTTTATATACCTAAAGAAAATTAATTTTTGGAGTTATCCAGATTATAAACATGTCACATTTGTATACTAAAGCAATATTAAATGTTGAATCATAATATATAATATAATAATATATAATATAATATATAATAACATGTAATAACACATAATCATAACATATATTTTTAATGTAGAATTAGACATATTCAAATATTTGCATTTCCATTGTTCTTTCCCACTGTAAGCCCATACGGAGGAGCTGCAATTATTTCTCTATAATCGCAATTGCTCTGTCAGTATACTATGACGTCATAAAGGTGTAACGTTATATATACTTTTCCATGACGTTATAGATTTAAACCACTATACGATACATCATGTGTTTTTCTCCAACTCCATTAAAATTGACGTATTTACATGTAATATTAAAACATGTTTTTGATAACATTTTAAAGGAATTACTGTTATAACATATCATTGATTCTGTTAACAAATCTATGTGAATTAAAAAGATACATTACAGTCTGAATGTTTCTTTTTGATGTAATAGCTAAATGTCAAGGTCTAGGCTAATACAGGATATTTGCGAGTGGTAAAGTGCAAATATAAGTAATAAACAACGATTATTTAGTGAACATGGCGTTATGAATAGCAACTGCTCTGCTGGCATATTTTCCATGATGCGCTAGCGCGCATCATGGAATATGCCAACAGAGCAATTGCTATTCATAACGCCATGTTCACTAAATAACGTTGTTTATTTCTTAAATGTTTCAAAGTTTCATACATGTAATTAATATAATATTGAATAGACTAGTAATAAGATGTAAATTATGAAGAAAAATATATGAAAGTCAAAATGTTCAACTTTCATTTAAAAATATCAAAAGTATTCCTAATCTTTATAAAATACTCACAGATTTCGTAGGTTCGGAAGTGGCTTAAACATTTGCTCGGTCAACAACGTGATATTGTTATCATAAAGTCTCCTACAAGGTAACAGAACTTCAATCACTGTATGGATATACCGCAAGAGTAATATTACTAAAGATTATATTAAAAAATCAGCAACAAGCCGATTATATACTCATTAAGCGATTTCCTATAGCATATATTTGCATTTCCATTGTTCTTTCCCACTGTAAGCCCATACGGAGGAGCTGCAATTATTTCTCTATAATCGCAATTGCTCTGTCAGTATACTATGACGTCATAAAGGTGTAACGTTATATATACTTTTCCATGACGTTATAGATTTAAACCACTATACGATACATCATATGTTTTTCTCCAACTCCATTAAAATTGACGTATTTAATATTAAAACATGTTTTTGATAACATTTTAAAGAAATTACTGTTATAACATATCATTGATTCTGTTAACAAATCTATGTGAATTAAAAAGATACATTACAGTCTGAATGTTTACTTTTGTTGTAATAGCTAAATGTCAAGGTCTAGGCTAATACAGGATATTTGCGAGTGGTAAAGTGCAAATATAAGTAATAAACAACGATTATTTAGTGAACATGGCGTTATGAATAGCAACTGCTCTGCTGGCATATTTTCCATGATGCGCTAGCGCGCATCATGGAATATGCCAACAGAGCAATTGCTATTCATAACGCCATGTTCACTAAATAACGTTGTTTATTTCTTAAATAACTCAACAGTACTTTGGTAGGATAAACGATGTGTTATTGATTCTAATTTTCTTCTCATTGATAATTTGTTTAAACAATTATATGCTATGTGGAAGTTCATGAATAAATGCAGTTGTAAAAACATTAGAATAATTTACATGTGTTCAATAATGGTGACAGGAGCTGTGGTATTTTTTAATCATTGCCACCTCTTTAATTAAAGAATTACTCCCAGACACTTGAGTGCACTTGACAAATTGCAAAAATGAATTTAGAAAGTTTTTAATGGTGTCCATAGTAGAGTTCTGGCGTGTATATGCTGTTACAATAAACGTAAGATTCCCCCTTTTAGGGGTTTAGATTTCGTTTTGCTTTTTCTAAAAGCTTCTGGGTAAAAATCCTGGACAATTGGACATTACAAAAGAACATGAAGCTTACATTGAATATCCCAAACAAGATCTTACAAAATAGCCATACTAATGTGAATAATTAGTTTGCATGGTTAAAAGACATCATTTGACATTTGAAGTCAGGAGAGTATGGGTTTATATATAATTGCAAAAAGGTATGCTTTTTGATATTTATGAGATTCGTCTACATTACTTTGGAAAATGAGCAAATGCAACTGTCGCAGGGTCTTGTGAATAAATAACTCTGAATCCTTGGTATGATTGATTTCAGCTGCACTGGGTCTTTATTTCGAGGATTATGTAAATAAATAAAACGCCCAAGTACAAACACTCTCACACTCACAAAAAGTTACAGATTTCATTCGCAACATCGCACGGGTTTTTATTATACTTGAATAAAATGAATGTATATAATTAGATGTTTCAATTACAGATCCAGAATTGAGGGTTTACAAAATATATCAAAATACGACAACAAGAAATTAATCAATATTAATTTAGCATCGAAGGTGAACAATGAGTATTTAGTTGTGTTCGGATAATAAGATATCCATACCATTATACATCTGAAAAGAACAAAGTACATTTTTCATGGAAATATAGATACTTAGTATATGCGTTTAGATTTCTCAAAATGAATAAATGCTTAAGTTGATGGTAGGTAACATTATCATTAATTCCAACTGCAAAACAATTTTTTTCCAGTAATATACGTATAATTTCTATATATTCGAGGATCAATAAATATACGAAGACTTTTGCCATAGTCATGTTATTTAGGTTCATATAATTGCTAAATTTAGTAGACATGATTAAGAAATTGTTTCAAACAAATTGAAATAAAAAAAAGTTCATGTATTCCGTTATTTCTCAAAATTATTTAGAATCTAATCCTGCAAAAATGAGGCCACGGCGCATGATCCAGCTTTGTGTTGTGTGAATAATAAATCATATTATGGTGAAAGTAATATTTCCATAAATTGGGCCTAAAACAAAACACCGACGTCGCTAAACATCACGGTGCAACGAAAAGTCTAAACAGTTTTGATCTTACTTGGGAAAAAGCCGATAAAAAGTGTAAAAATGCTCAATGGTAGAAAAAAAGTCACAAATTATTTGCACATTTATGTTGAACTCTAACACATTTTGTGGGGTTGTGGTAAATGTATGTTGAACATCAAACAATACGAAAGAGAGTAAAATATCTGTAATTATTTGATAAAAAAATAAAGAACGTCATCTGACATTCAGAGATTTTAATGCTGTAAACGAAAAGACATGCAATAAAAAAAAAATTTCGAGGAAGTAACTTATGATTTTCGAACAAATGTGAACAAACTAGATGTCAAGTGAAATAATGCCGAATTCAATTGTATGGGGAAAAGCACAAACGACTCGTGATGATAGAAAGATTGCATATTTCTATAACCTTGACGTTATAATTTCAACGTTACCGTGCGCAGTGGTGACAAAACATGTTGATTTCAAAATCGGTTAACAAAAATACCTTTTCATCAAATAGAATGAAACTGCATATGTTAATAGAATAAGTATTGTTGCATAAATCAATGTTAGTTAAGACTTTAATGAAAAATATATGATAGACAGTCACATCGTCTGCGTTTGTCATTGACCCTCGTACGTATAATTCTCTGCTATATTCTTTTATAATGTAATGTTTTCAGGCAATATATACTTTGGTTATGCAAATACTTAATGACAATTAGAAAGTGTTGATTTTGATACGGTATTATCCAGAAGTCAAGCCACTAGGACTGTATAAGCAGATGTTTGCAAGACCAAATTCTCTCGCCTCATATATATATATATATATATATATATATATATATATATATATATATATATATATATATATATATATATATATATATATATAATGTACTTACAAAGTTTGCATTTGTATTAAACCATCAAATGCATTGGAATCGATCGTTCTTATCTGGTTGTAACCAAGGTGCCTTTAGTTAATAAAGAAAAAAAATAATGTTTGTTTACTCATGTTCGTGCAATACACATTATATACAATCAATCAAGAAAAAAAAAGCAAATCATCGTTTATAATTACCTTAATTGTGTAGTAACGAATTTAATCAATTCAATTTTAACTCAGATTCGTGAATTCTTAATCTAATTACAGTGTCCTTTAGATTATTTCATTAAAAAACAAGATTACTTGCTAATTATAGATTTATAGAAACTCTTATGACAATGATTTTATAATTTCGTTTATAAACGTTTTTGCATACATTTTATACACTAGGAACCTAGGTTATTCTAGAACTAGATATATCATTGTCAAGGTGAGAGTAATCAATATTACGGGAATTGTTTTATAGTTAGTCTTGGTCGAGTTATTATAATTTGACCTAAATTTTTGACTTTAGCACGTTTATAACATTTACGATATCAATATAAATATGACCTTTGTATTAATACGAATAAACTTAGTTCATTCATTAAAAACGCATCGATGTCTATTTAGCCTGTTGTAATGTTAAATGATATGAAAACGTTTTCAAAACACATCAAATGAGTTCGAATATATGAACGGGAGTTGTTTAGTATGTGATATGTATTGTACAATATCTGAAAAGCATTCCACTGATATAGTAAAATGAACATTACATCCTTTCAATTTATATATTCTCCGCGGTTTTAAATACATAATAAACCTCTGAGGCACTTACAAATGGCAGAGCCAGATGCAAGTTCGGACTTATAACGACGACGAGATAAGAACGTTTTAAGCTTTGGGAAAGAAAAAAGTCGCATACGGATAGATCTCCTGGAAAGTATGATGGACTTGACAAGACGGTAACCTTTTCGGATTTCAAAACTTGCTTCACAAGTTCAGATGCATGTGGTGGAGGATGAAGTAGACAAACATGCCTAAATCTTGACTTAGGGCGTTGCTTGTTTTTTAGTATAACATCTTAAAGTTATGGGATTTTTTGGCAACACATTACTTTTACCGTGTTTAATTAGCATTTTTTGTTTCCGAGTTTTCTTACTTGTTCGAAGTAGCGAACCCATGTTTCGTCAACAGTATCAATATTGAAAAATGTATTCGGAAAACTTTTTTTGTAATTACTCATCGGCTTGCACTCGTACCCGGTTCTGGTCTGTCAATATATGCGGTTTCCATCTAGCAAAAAATCTTTCGTACATTCAAAACACGTTACAAAATTTCAAAATGAAATGCACTAGAGATAGCGATGTGTCAACAACTCTGGTTAATCAAGAATTGTGTACATGTCATCCCCGTTGATTGTCTATCTTACTGTTTTGAGTTTAGTGCAAACTTTTATATAAATTCTAATTTCTTCAATATATTCAATCCCTTTCCCAATCGTTTTACAACAGCGGTCAGCGACTGGCTCTATCAAATTAATTTATGTTAAAAACTATGTGCAGATGAAGGCTCGTGCGTATACCCTTTGAAAGTTATTGACTCGATCTATTCAAAATTATTATCATCCACGAAATTTTCTTAGGTTTGTTGAGCGAACCTCAACGCGCTATTATGTACACTTTTTCAAAGATGCGAAAGTCCAGTTGAGTTCTTCATTACAAACTGTTGTTGTTTTTCTTGTGTGAACTCGCTTAAACTGTCATGATGTTACTCGTATGTACCACGCGTGTCACGTGACATACGTAAATGTGTTCGATGTAACTGTTTACATGTATGACTTTAAACTTTAGTTTTGTGATTACAGTATTTGTTAGGTGCATTTTCAATAGATCTTTTGGTCGTTAAGGTTTCTCCTTACTATGGAATTATTACATGTACGAAATGTGTAAACGAGTCTTGTTTTATTTGTTTAATTTCTTCATATGCATATATTTTACAAAACTAAGGCTTATTTACTCACTTTTGTTGTTCATCGTAAGGACAGGGTCATTAACCATACCAACATATACCATTTTTTTGAAAATTTTCAAAGTTATTGTTATTTATATGAGTTATTGCAGTAAAAGGGGCTGTTGGAATATTCTGTATATGTTATACTTAATCATGTGTATAAATTGACGAATTTATCTTAAAGCTAACAAGCCATTCACATTTGTAATGAATTCTCGAAAAGCCGGGTCAATAGTATTTACTGCATTACAATACAAAACATGTTGATAAATATTTATTTGTTTAAAATCATTTGATGACATTTTAGTTATTCAAATGTTAATTAAAAGGTATCCTGGTCAATTTGACTTCTCATCATTTAGTTGACTACACGATGTTTTTTTATATTGTTTCACTTATTTAGATCATTATTTAGATAGTCTTTATCCTCTGTCGATTGAATGTATCTCTAAACAATTTTGTTTGTTTTAATGACTTTTGGTTGGGCAATAGGTACAAGGGTTGTCCCAAAAAAGCGTAGGCAAGTGGCGTTATTTAGTTAATCGAAGACACAGGAAGATAAAACTTGTGCCACAAAGGGTTTAAAAAATATGCAGTCAAATTATGTTTTGAAATCAAATATTGTTTGAGATTAAATAATTGAAATAAATGAATGTTAGATCATAAATTCGACATGCGGTGCAATGTCAAAAACGAAAAGTTAAAATCAACATAATGAAATGGAAATTGTGAGGGAAAGGACTAATTGAATGAAAAATTTGAAATGAAAAATACATTAATATTTGTTAAAAACTCTATTATTTACTCAATAAATGTTTTGGCTATAATAAAACTTTTAAAGATTTTAAAGCGCATTTTGTACCAAGTTGAAGTGTTAACTCGTTGTAAAATGACGACGTCAGCGTCTAAGGCGGCGCAGCGGTAACCGATAAAACTTTGTAAAGACCTTGAAATTAATCCAAAGCGGCCTTTGAAGAAAATAAAATTAACAAAATCGCTAACAATTGCATTTTGTGAATAAGTAGTCCAACAACATTGAAAATATTCCGACGAGTCTGATGACAATAAGTGAAAAAAGTAAACCCGACCGTTAGAAATGGACGTCAAAATGCTAAACAACATATTTCAGTAAGACGAACGTTAGACAGCAAGTATTACAGGCAAGTTTGGAGTCGGCATATCGTTTGTACTTAGTAAATATTTTAAAAACAAAACTAGAATTCTATGTTGAATGTACACTCGGGGTACATTTTCAAAGAAAATATTTTTTCAATATATTTTCGGAAATAAAACGTAAATGTTATCGTAAATGATGTGGAGTATCTAGCAACAACGTAAAGACTGGAACTTTTCGACGTCGCACATTGCACCGCCTTACAAACCTTGTTGTTACTAATTATTCATTTTCTCAAGAAATAAATAAAGTACAGATTTGAATTTTTCAGTATTGTTTGCCAAAGGGATATTGAAAAAATCATGGAAGTCTATTGAATATGCACTGAACAGAGTTTAAGTTATTTGTTCTCTCTACACTATTTTGGGACAACCCTCGTATGTCCTTTTTAAAATAATCATTCGTCAATAAGATTTGATCTTTGACATATACGTATTAGCATTCTAGCCTATTATTGTGTAATGTTCCTCACTTAATTTAACTTTCGTTTGAGAAAACCCTTCTTCTAAAAAATAAAGATTTCAGAGCTGTCTATTTTCAACAATATATAATACATCAAATTATTTGTTGAAAATATAAATTAAACACTTTATGTCTTCCATGAATGCCAAAGTGACATTGGTGCTTAAGGTGCAGTTTCCTAAAAATTTATAAATGTCGAATGATTGTTTATTGATAAAACATTTATTAAGAAGGAAAACATTTGTTGGTCATTGTTATTGGCTGAAACTTTTTTTAATGGTTGAAGTCCATCAACTTGTGCAATGAAAATACGCAAGTGAGTTCAGGCTGGGTATAGATGTTTCTATGCCAATGGACAAATTAAAATGAATTATGGTTTTGCCTCTTGCATTGAAAAAGTTAAAACATGTTTCCTTACAAACTATGTATCCATGACATACGATAACCAGTACACATCATAATGTCATCGTTCTTTACTACACAAGTTTATAAGGAATATCAACAAAGGAGCTTTATCACAAGGCCAATTTATATTGTTTTTAAAACCAATGTATAAATAGAAGCAGGAAATTCCAAGGATTTATGATATTGCTGCACACATGTCGATAATGCAACTCTAAAGGTTAAGTTTCGGGTTGAAACAGAGAAAAAATTCACAGTCCAGTATAAGTGTCCTCCAATTTTTGTAAAATTTGAAAGTGCGTAGGATTTGTGCAGGAATTTTTGTTAGTTTTATAATACTCTTATTAATATTATACATAATTTATTTGCCCCGACGTTCTTTCGTTAAGGTGTTTAACTTGAGTGGTAAAGAACATGACGTCATAATATATGGTGTCGTGATGTGCTCTTGCTTAGAGATATGGGTAATAAGTATGTGTAAGAAAAAAAATTTCAAATTTCTCTGTATTTAGAATATACAATTGGTGCATTTTGATTTTCCTTGCAAAGGAACCTATACCCATGATTCACATACCTGTGTTAATCATTAATGATCAACAATTTACTCTTAATGTGTTTTTTTCCTATTTTTATCGTTGGTGGATTTAAATATTCGCCATTAATAATGTAATTTTGAAATTGTATCACAAATAACTAAGAAGCAGCTTATGATAAAATCTTTATTTATAATCAGGATTCTTACCACCAATGCAACTTTATATTAGTGAACAATGCATCATCAGAGGTTCATAGCACCCTAGGGAGTCGGGGTTCAAGGAGTATTCCCACTATGTACAATTATCATCAATTATTTGTAATGAAAGGGTAAGTTTTAAAAACGTTATGTGCCAAATAAAAGACAACTTAACAGGAGTGTTTATCTGTTCCTTAATGTGACGTAAATAGGTGATTTGCTTGATGCTACATGATTAAGAAGTATTAAAAAAGGCAAGGAAATATTTTTACTTTATGGACAAAAGGGGTGATTTTGCTTCAGTCATGGTTTTAAGAAACCTGCTTGAATTGAATGCATACACAGTATCAAAACTTAATAGTACTTTCACTCGTAAAAGGAAACTTTTGGAATTTTGCTATAAATGGTTGAGACCAATCTACGTGTAATTGATTTTTTGTAAGCTTTAATAAGGGATTTTAATACTTATACTACTTCGATAATCTAAACATTGTAACGGAGATATATATTATTTACATCCAATTCCTTATGTATTGGATCGTGTTATCGAAGAAAGGGCCGACACCATTATCTCCCCTTTGTCACGCAATTTATTACTAGAGTTATCTCCCTATTGAATATATAAATTAAAGCCCAAGCCCAATAATCTTTCTTTCACTTCCTGTTGCTGAGAAGATAGGTTGGTTAAGTTAATATTATATTTTTATCTTTGATAAGCACGTGCTGCAAATAAATTTGTCAAAACATGCAATTTACAAATTATTGTCAATCTTTAATTTCGGCTCAATTAATGCCGATGCTTTTATTATGTTTTGATTTATATGGATTTTATTTCGGGTAGCCAAATATTTGGATAACCTTTCCCTTAGCCATTTTGATTTTTTGTTGTTGAATTTTCTGATTTCCTCGTTTGATCAAGATAATTATCGATTAATCTCTTATAAATATATACACATGTTAGACTAATTTTGAAATCAATTTTTTTTATTAACACTTGTTTATTTCTACATATTGCGAATTATCAACTGATTAAAATGCCACCACGGCGGTCCAAACGGATGAGAATTGAGACGACAAGGGCGAGCGAAAGTAGAACGACAAGGACCAGGGAGCAGCGACCCAATGGTATAATGGATGATGGCCCATCAGAACCGGTGCAAACCAATTCGGAGGTCACGCAACCATCAAGGACAACGACGTCATCTTCTTATGCCATATGCATGGACGATATTCCTCCAGCAGTCCCATCGGTCCACAACATGCTAGGTATGCACGTTAGCAACGCAATTAAACAAAAAATTATGGAAGGGCAGTATATTGATCTGGCCTCTCTATTACCTCCTAGACCTGGTGGCGATGAAAAAAAATTAATTGTAAATAATATGGGGTAAATAATATCCAAGGATGCTAACCCCAAAAAGGTTGATACCATAGAACAGTGGACTGATCTCATGTTTATATTTGCTGGGATTTATCTTAGTGGCCACCCTGCTAAATCCATAGAGCTTTTGAAATACATGCAGTGTGTTAGGATGGGGGCTAATAGGGGGGCAGTGGGATGGAAAGAATACGATATTCAGTATAGGTTACGTAAGGCTCATAAGCCAGCATCATCATGGGGGGAAGTGGATTCTGAGCTCTGGTTAATGTACATGACCCCAACTTCAACCGTTAATGCTCCTCAAACCCTGCCCAGAGCTACATCCATAGGAAAGTGCTACAACTTCAATTTCAAAGGGTCTTGCGAAAAGTTTCCTTGCACGTACACTCACAGTTGTTTACGTTGTAGCGGCCAGCATGCTATGATACACTGCACTCTTGCTCAAACTCATATGCATAATTTTCGTGCCCCCAGATTCCCAACACAACATGCTAACAATCAACCCAGGACACAACAATCGCATTTCAGGGGACCCCAGAACCCCAACAACCTGCGCCCCCGTTTTAGATTTACAAACCCACAAGGTGTGGGGCCTCGGCAAAACCCCTATTAAACTCCCGGCACTTGAGAAGTACTTGTCAGATTATCCAAAAACTCAGACTGCGAAAAAATTATTTTTAGGGTTTTCTCAGGGTTTTCAATTATATTACACGGGGCCAAGAATTCATATTCAATCAAAAAATTTGATATCTGCGTATGAACATCACAACGAAAAAATAATGAAGGAAGTAGAATTAGGACGGGTTGGGGGGGGGGGGCATTTCGGGATCTACCAATTTCAAACCTCCGCATATCTCCTATCGGAGTGGTGCCAAAGGGGGACAACTCTGGTTGGAGATTAATAACACACCTCTCATTTCCTAAATTCAATAGCGTAAATTTTTTCATAGACCCAGAGGAAAGCTTAGTTAAATATACCTCTTTTGACTCGGTTATACAGATGATTGCTAAAATTGGTCAGGGGGCATTTATAGCAAAATGCGATATAAAATCAGCTTTTAGACTTTTGCCAATATGTCCAGGGGATTTTGACCTACTTGGTTTTATGTTTGATGATATGTACTACATTGATAAGTGTTTACCAATGGGGTGTTCTGTGTCATGTAAGGTCTTTGAAGAATTTGCAACATTTTTAAACTGGTTGGCAATAAAAAAATCTCATGTAGACACAATAGACCACTATTTGGACGATTTCATATTTGCGGGTCACAATGCTTCTGTTTGTAAGGACACCATGTCTGCATTTCATAGTATTTGTCATGATCTAGGGGTACCTTTAGCTGAGGATAAAACTGTAGGTCCTACCACTTGCTTAACATTTTTAGGTTTGGAAATCGACACTATTGAAATGCTGGTTAGAGTACCTTATCCAAAATGTGTTGAACTCAAAAATCTTTTAAAACAATTGTTTCCACTCAAAAAAGTCACACTTACGCAGTTGCAGTCAGTGCTGGGAAAACTTAATTTCTTTACAAGGGCAATTCGGCCAGGCCGTGCATTTGTTCGGCGCCTGTATGACGCCACCAGCGGTGTCACACAACCACATCATTACCTAAGAGTTACTCAATCTATGCGGGAGGATATTTTTATGTGGTGTAGGTTTTTGGAGGATTTTAACGGTGTGGTTTATTTCTTAGAAGAAGAATGGTATTC
Source organism: Magallana gigas (assembly GCF_963853765.1). Classification (NCBI taxonomy): domain Eukaryota; kingdom Metazoa; phylum Mollusca; class Bivalvia; order Ostreida; family Ostreidae; genus Magallana; species Magallana gigas. The sequence goes on along the minus strand of NC_088860.1, from coordinate 9,398,607 downwards.
AGATCAAAATCTCAATTTGTTCACCGATAGCTCAGGGTCTGCTCAACTAGGATGTGGGGCGTATTTGAATGGGGAGTGGTGTTTCTTTAGTTGGCCCAAAAATTGGAAATATATCGATGGGCATCACGACATGACCCTATTAGAATTTATCCCCGTGGTTTTATCCGTCATCATTTGGGGCAACAAATTAGCCAACAAAAAAATTACATTTCACATAGACAATCAGGCATTGGTTGCAGTTTTGAATAAACCAACCTCTAAATCTGAGCTTGTCATGGTATTAGTTAGAGCATTTGTCTTAAAATGCATGCGACACAACATTTTATTTCGTGCTGAATATATTTCAACTAAATCTAATAATATTGCTGATGCCATTTCTCGTAAACAGTGGACCAGGTTTCGCCAGGCCGCACCAAACGCAAAGAGGGACCCCGAACCCATCCCCCAGTCATTTCACAACCTTATTTCAAGTTTGAACTTGATCGGCTGCTAGAAGCTGCAATATCCGATAACACACACAGGGTTCAAAAAGTCGGTTTACTGTCGTATCAAAAATTTTGTCATCAGTTCGCACTTGTATATTGGCCTCCAACACTATGTTCGGTGGTTCAGTACTTATTGCATCTATCAACATCTGGCCTTGCTTATTCAACGGTGCGTTCGTATTTGTCTGAAATTTCTTACCACTGCAAGTTGCAAGGAATAGGGGACCCAACTTCTCAATTTTTAGTTACAAAGCTTTTGCAGGGCATGAAACGGTTAAATCACAATTCTGATACAAGGCTGCCTATAACTAAAGACTTGCTTGAAAAAATAATTTTGGTTTTACCCACTACATGCACTAATTCTTATGAAACAAGTCTTTTCTCGGCAGCATTTTAACTGGCATTTCATGGTTTATTTCGTGTCGGTGAATTGACTCTTCACTGTAAAATTCCGAACAATATTGTACTTGGTATGGAAAATCTAACTCTAGACCCTGATAAACAGCTATTGTTAATCAATCTCAAACATTCCAAGACTGACCAAGTAGGAAAAGGTACCATTTTGCAAATTGGTAAATCTGAGGGAGTTGGGTGTCCATTCAAGCTTGTTGAGAAATATTTAAGTGTTCGTCCGTTGACTGCAGGGCCTCTTTTTTGTCACTTTGATAAGACCCCGCTCACAAGGTACCGGTTTACGGCAGTACTCTCAAAAGCAATAGTTCGTCTTAAGTTACCGGAGAACACAAGATACAAATCTCATTCTTTTCGGATTGGAGCTAGCACTTGGCATTGCAAGGTTTTTCTGCGGAAACAATTCAGAAATGTGGAAGATGGAAATCTTCGTGTTACAAGTCATACATTCGCATACCAAAATTCTAACTCATAGGCTTTGCTTATCTATTGTAGACAAACAAAAAGTGTGGTTAGTGGGGTCCTCAATACTGGAGCATGCTCAATAAGAAGCATTTTTAAGACCTGGAGGTCTTCACCTGAACCTGAAAAGGCTAAATATTTCATTATGGTGGCAGGGGTACAGTGGCCTGAAATTGTCTCAAGTAGAGCACAAGCTTAAAACCCTTGCAAAGGTGGGTCCTGCACCTAATGTCATTTTAATACACTGTGGGGGAAATGACTTAGGGAAGACTTCTATAAGAAAACTCAGGCTAGTTTGCATGAAGCTTTTTCAATTTATTCAAACCAACTTCCCACATTCCAAGGTCATTTGGTCTTGCATCCTTCCACGCATACAATGGCGTTATTCTCAAAACTCTCGTGCTATGGAATCACAACGTAAACGCCGTAATTCTTGTGCATCCAGGTTAGCCTTGCGGTATGACGGTGCAATTATCCGCCATCCTGATATAAAGCGTGACTCCTTGTTCTTCTGTGATGGAGTACACTTGTCAAAATTGGCTAATGCTGTTTTTCTAAATACTCTTCAGGGGGGTCTTGAGGCTATCTTAACAAAAGGGCATGCTTGTTATCCGGCTTAGCAAGCTTACCCGGTTGTAAGTTAAATCCGCTCATACCCCCACCCATATGGTGGCGGAGTTCCCAATCTCTAAAGCTCCATAGCTGCTTTCGAGTTTGGGAACTTATGGCGTGAATGAGCGGCGCTGGTCATTTCAGACTAGTGCATGTATTATTATGTGGACATCGACCCCTGCACCTCCCAAGGGTCAATCGTAAATTCTTGACTTCTGCACCTCCCAGAGTCAAGGTATTAAACCTGTGAACTTTGAACTTTGAGTGAAATTTGAATGAACTTTGAACTTTGTTTGAATTTGCTGAATTATGTTAACTACATGTATGATGTTACTTGATGTGTTGACTTTTGAAATTTGGGGCATGCCCTTTGTCATGTATGGCGGCCCATTACCCTTAAACAGCCGTGCCCAATCATCGCCAGATTTGAAATAAAATTAAAGAAATTTATAAATGTTTTACTATTTGTGTTTTGCTGCGCACTTTTCTGAGATAATTCTAATATAACGCAGCAGTAGTTGACCAACTATTGAATGAAAAACATCCAGAGAATTTTACAATAAAAATCATATTCACCAATCTGCAGGAAAACTGAATTTGGATGAAAGTGTGAGTTCTTTGTTTTTTTATGCATTTAGACACGGGCTGATAAGTCCACATAAATCCGAAAACTCATTTCATATACTTATAATCATAAATCATGTTGATATAAAGTAACGATAGTCGAATTTAATGAGTGATCAATTGCAGTGTTAGATGCAATGCCACAGGAGGTTCTGCGTGCGAAAGTAGTCTGATTGAAATCAAACCTTCACGAGTTTCCTTTATTTTGATCGTCGCTACAATCAAAATAAAAGGAAATTATTTGAGGTTTGATTTTTTCAGACTGGAGAAGTCTTGCCTTCTATTTCTCAACTCAATTTATTAGTACAAACATCAAAACTAGAGAACTAAAGTCACAGTATTAGTTATTCCATAATAATTTTTCATCAGAAATGTATATTTGAAATGAGTAGATAGTGAATAAGAAAGAGAAATAATTAAAAAAATTACAATTTTATTTCTTTTCTTCCATGTAAAAACAAAACTTTTAAACAAATTTGATTTTATCTAAAAACACTTGATGAGCTTAGGATCCGTTGCTCAAAACACATAACAGATGTCAACATTTGGTTTATGAAGTTTTACTGATATTATAATGGCGATCTTACATAATTTGTTATTAAACATTAATGTTGTGGGAGATTTTAAGATCGACATATAAGTACAAAAATACATTCAATGTTAGATTTTGTAGTTGTGTGATAGTTTTGTACAAGTTAAAGGCTTGTTTTGTTTTTTAATTATTGCATTTTGGTTGACTTTTGGTTGACTTGTTGTTTTTCGTTTGCTTTTATTGACATCATTTCTCTTATTAATTAAATTGATATTGGTCAACTTCTACTTATTGTTAAATTGTATCTATCAGGTTTGTTGTCTGTAAAGCAAATTTATTTCAAGCAGGAGGAGGATGCATGGTATTTGCATCTGGCTACTGATCCTTAAAACCCAAGTACTAATACGGCAAGGACTTATGTTGACATCCATTACAGAAATATTTTGAGTATAAAACATTAGAAGTCTGACTAAACCTTGTTTGTTTTAATATATAAACCTTTCTCCGCATTTGTGGCATAAATCGTCATCAATGCACTCAATCTATTTTGCAGTAACTCTACCTCAATTTTACCAGTCCCTATACATGTTCTGGAAACGCAAACTCAACAGCATTTGCTCAGCATAATTGTTCTTACGTGTGACCTGTCTCGGGTAACACAGCGAATGATTCTTATCCATAAACAAAGTTTGCTTACACTAAAGTATAGTTCCAGTTTCTTGCTTATACATGTACATGTAGTTAAGTATCTACTTTTTCCATCTATAATTGAAAGAGCAAATTTGTATTCAAGGAAGAAGATAGAAGTTAAAAACACAAAATGTACAATCCTGCATCAAAGAAACCAGTGTTTATAAATACCGTTAATTTTAAAAAAGAAAAAGTTTGCTCAAAAATAGAGTTGTATCATGGCACAAAAAAAGAAGAAAACATAATTGTTGACATAGCCAGCGCTTGAACTTACTGACCTCTCTAGGACTTACACTTTTGGATGTTAATATAGACCACAATGATAGAAATTAGTTTCTAAAATTTTTGTCGGTTTTTTGCAAAATTCGTCCCAGAGCCGGGGTGCCCCAATGAACATTCTATCTAAATTTATTTCTTTGAACAAAAGCTATCAAAATATCCAATAATTCTAAGGGGCCAGTCTTGAAAGTTATCAAGGCCAAAAACTTTCCGTTCAATGTATCGTTTTGGGGGTAAATAAAATACCTAAATGCAGCGAAGAATGAATAGTAACAGGAGGTGTGTAGTGATGAGCGTAACAGCTTATACGGCGGTAAAAGGAGATAAAAGGGTAGTAATGCGTATTTATGAATTCATGTTACAACCTGTATCTTTAAACTTGCAAATGCATGCTCGACTACCTTTTTGTTTTATCTTGCAAATGCATATTATAGAGATGAAAAATACTTTAAAATTTGATGAACTTTCAACTTTAAATCGATATCTCTACTTTATGTAGACAATTTTGACATTTTTAACAATATCAACATTTGATATCTCTTATTTACCATGGTATAAGAGGTATGGCCATAGTCTAAAATAATTTACACGTTCTGAATTCTGTATGAAAGACAGAAGTGTTTGTTGAGCGCGCAAAGTAAGGCAGCACTATTTTTATGCGGGTACCTTTGCGAATCTTTCAAATAATATAACTTTTTAAAAAAAATTCATTGATTTTAGATTTTTTTACTTCTTAAACACATTGCTACAAAATATAGTTCATGCATTTAGAAGTCTATGCAACTTGGATGTCTCATTCGGAAGGCAACCGACCGTAACTTTCTCGACTTATAAATCGATCTCAGTAGCAGCTGTGAGTCGATCGAACATAATATGGCGTTGAATACATTTATAAGTTCACGTCAGCATGGAAAATAAACCAACAGAATGTTTAATCAATCAGCAATGTTATAATGAACATTTATTTATGCAATCTGTATAGTTCATATTGCATTTAGTATCATTTATTCGTATTTTGCATAAAACACCTAAATTATAGCAAGTAAGGGTTTCTTAAGAAATGAGTCTTTTCTGGTTTTCGACTTGTCAAACGTAAATTTGGTTAAATGTACATTGTATCAAGATGAAAGAAAATTAAAGTAGTATATTTTTCTTTGTTAGTTACAATTATAAAATTTGGCATAGAAATAGTAATCAATGTATAAAATATAACAAGGACTATATTTTGGCGGCATTTTTGCATAGGAAAATATCAAATGTTTCGCAATTCAGAATTTCTGTAGATTAATGAATCTGTTTTCGCATTTTTAAAACAATAACATTAATGTTGGATTTTTTTAAAACTAATATGAACTAATTAAAAAATATTACATGTAGTTGGGTTTCAGAACATGTTTTTGAAATATGATTTGCCTATCAAATTACATTTTTATAAGCTTTTAAAGCGCCCATTTTTTTTTACATTTATTTTTGTTTCAAAATCTCTAAAATCAGTTTTTCTCTCTTCCTAAATGGTCAATATATTAGCTTTTCTGTATTTATATCTTTATATTAATTCTTCATAATACGTAAAAATCAACACTATTTTTATATTGGAAGCAGAAAATGATAATTAGAATATCTTTAAAATTTAGGAAAACTAGAGGAAAAGCATCAATTTTCGCTTCAATATCTATTCTAATTTAGTTGTATAAGCTGATAGACATTTTTATATTATGTCATTTTAATGAAGAATATTATCTTCATATCTTAATCAGATGTCTACATAACTGCAAAGAACTACATTTATTTTTATCACCCTTTAAGTTGAGGAAAAAGGTAGTGACCTTGACCTGACCTTTGTGCAAAAACTATAGGGTCAAATTTGATTAAACCGATAGAATCATTAGGGTATTTGATATGATTTACTGCGTCAACATTTCATAAATTTCTTGCTCTATGAAATTTGTTTGAAAAAGAGAAGACTCCTTCCTAAAGGCCACTAAAAAACCACTATTTAGGAACCATTTTCAGGTAAAGTATGTGATTTGCAATTAAACGATTATAGGTATCAGATCAGCATGGCTAGAGACTGAGATATGTGCAAATCTACTACATGTAGCAGGTATTGCTTAGTTCATTATAAATAAAAAACAAACTTGTATCTTATATCTTATCAGAAAGAAGCCTGCTGTCAAAATTTTACATGTAATACAATTTTTGAAATCGTTGTTGGGTACAACGTAAAGATGATAAATAAGGAAGGAAAAAAAATCAGACCCACAGTTCCTGAAGTTGTGGTAATCCCTGAAAAATGTTGCTGTCAATTCTGTTTATCTGATTTCTATAAACGTTCCTATATGAGTGCAAGGTATAACCATTTATGAGTAAAGCACGTTAATGTTTTAGATAATAAAGCATGAAGAGAAGTAATTTTCACGAACGTATAATTCAAGTTTGCATGCTATATTTGACACATAGTATATTTTATCGCTATGTACCTATTTAACGTATATATTAAAATTATTTACAAATCTTTCATTTTTGAGTTGTTTATGTACAAGATCATTGATTTTTAACTTAATTTGTATGATTTTTGAAAAGGCAGTTAGGGGTGGAAGGGGTTGGTTTCATGGCATGTTTTTTCAATGGTTGCGTACTAAACACGCCTTTACATCCACTGTTGCTGTTGACTATAATATAAAGTAGTGACATTAACATAAAGTTAAGCGAAGTTTGTTGCCCTAAACACTCAAAATCAAAACTTTAAGTCACTGAAAATCAGAACGTAAAGTATGTTGTAATCAAGCATATTCAATTATACGTTCTTGCAATTTGCAATCAACCGTTGTTGTTCAACATTATTTTCTCAGGTAGAAGGGAAATCCACCGTACACAAAACCATAACATACAACTCCCATAATTACTTTTTGTAAAAAATAGACAGATGAGAGACTGAAGAAACATTATTTACATTCATAAAATCAATAAGACTCAACCCTGTCATACCTCGGGCAAATGAGGTGAATTAGACGGCTAAATGCAACACCGATTTATATCTTCTAAACAAATAGCTGCATTTATATATTTTCTATGGTTAAGTTTGGTAACGTTGCATATTTACTTTACCTGAGTTGTAATGATTCGTTTAAAATAACGATTATTATATCAGCGGCTTTACAATTTATACTTGATGGCTGGGTACATTGTCACCGCAGATTTCGGGTACTGGGCTACTATAAGTTTGAGGAATCGTGTGCCTCAGTTTTATGCAGATTTACTACATCGTAATTTTTAAATCAATTACTCAGATATATACACTGCTCGTGACACTAATTCTGCTTCCTACACTAGTCTTATCGTTCCTTCCTATTATCACTGCCTTTCAAGTAAGAACGTTTACTACATGTGTGACACGTTAAACAGAACATCTGTTTCAAAACTTTAATTTGATCTTTAATCTTTTACGTAATCATGTATCTAAAATGATGGACTCTGGTTAAGTTTCCATAAGATCCCCGTTTTAGCAAATATAATCCTTGTTTGTAACTCTGTATTCTGTTATTGATGAATGTCGATAGAATGTGTGAACCTTAGCACATTAGGTGATATTCATTCGACCTAAAATATGTATTAAGTGGAAGACAAAAAAAAAGTATGTTCCCATAACCTTTCACAAATTCCGCTAAGAGAAAACACATATATCCGTTGAAAATACTTAGTGAAAATTGATAAGGTAATGAAAGGAAACATTATTTAGACATCTAATATCCTTTTACTAAAATATAAACAATGTGATATGCATACATTAAATAGTACAAAGTTTGTTAAATAATAAAATGTCAAATAATTTCAGCCAGTAAATAACAGCTGTTTATGATAATAAACGTTCTGTGATGACATAGGTCCTTTATCACACAACAGTAGAAAAATGAGATCAGGCAGCAGACCTTAACCTTGAACTAGTTCCATTTCAGTTCAGCTGATTTCCTTAAAAATGACGTCGAACGTTTGTGTAACTCCTCTATGTCATTTGATACCAACCAGTCGCCACGGTCAGAGTCATATTTGAGTAGATTCATTTCTAAAAAGTCTTTTAAGAAATACAGGCCCTCAACCACCAGCTCATACCACACAACAAGCAGTTTTTGTTATTTATGCACTACACAGCTCTAGTTGTCCCACCACTTATTAAGGTATTGTCACAAGGTATGTAACACACTATGGCATACCCAGACACCAAGTGCGTAGTTCTTGACATGGTTATTTATTTCATTCGAAATTAGCAGTTTTCAACAATGTCTATGAAACCAAACTATTCAGGTCGGCTTTTTATTGGTAAGCATTATTACCGGCGAAAATGATCTATCAAAACGCAGCACTAGGCTTAATTATAAGGTTGTGCATTTTGAGCACATCTTACTCCTGTACAAAAATCGCAATGTTCTACACTCAAATATTTCAAAATTATCAAGCTGAATATAGGAACTACTATCACATTACCAATGTTCTGACTTTCAGGTCATTATGGATTATTTGCAAAGCCGCCAAAATAAACTAGGTTCACGTTTTTGGCATGTTGGGTCAAACATTAACTCGTTATCATTTTAATGCCGCTCTGTTAATTCTGTTTAATACTCTTGTTCCACGTGGTATTGACAACCCAACCGTGACAGCAAAATCATCCATTTTGCATAAAGACAGCAACGAATTTCGCTCAATAAGGTTTGATTATTAAACCAATCATGTTTCTGGTCGTTGGTTTGCAAAAACATATCGTTCCAACATTTATAATGTAGTTTATTGATGTGCAGCTCATGGGCATTTTATTTATATCATTATATGATATTAAATTGATCTTTGTTTTTATGTTACACGTAGTTGTGTGGATATTAAGAAATGAGGCTACAAGACTAACATGTAGCATTTAATCACGATGAGGATTACCTAAATTTTTCATGATTCATTGTGAGGAAAACAAAATAATGAATTAGTTGACCCTTAATTGGCGTTTTTGATGCTTTGTGAAAACTCGTAGACGTGTTCTCAGCATCTTAAATAATGTATTCTCTTGCCCGTCCATGTAATACAATTCTCTTCATGGATAAGAGTTACAGACCAATCAAGTAAGTATTGGATAGGGTACAAATTAGGTCTGTACCATGAGAAAAAGGTATAAAGGTCAAGATCTAGAAAATGATCCCAAAGTGACTTTTTGGTGCTAGAACCATTATGACGTCAACATTGATTTTGATGACTATTTTCCGCGGATATGATAAGGCAACTCACAGCGATCAAATTCCTCTAATCGATATGACGTCACAATAAGCAGCATGATGTCATATTTTACTCAGAAACATGTCGATTTTAACTTTATCTCTGGTTTATATTATAAAAATTACAGACATAAAATATCACTAGAAACTCTTCTAACTGAATATATCTTCGATTTCTCTCTATTACGTATAATTATCATTGATGACGTCACAAGCATGTTTAAAAGAGAAGATCATGTCGGGAGACAAATTATCGGAATGCAGTGTAAACAATGCCGAAATAAGACTTATTTAATACGGATACCTAAGATTTAGATGAGTGTCAGTTCGAATATAATCAGGATAATACAGGCATGGATATTTTGTTTAATCAGCGAGTGTTGTAAGGTGAGGGGATCGACATTTATATGGCTTGACCAGCCTTTCCTCTGTCAGTGTGTACAAAAAATGGCAAAAGTGTAACACTACCCTGGATATTAGGAAAGATGACTTTGGTAAATATCAACGGTATATGACCTAAACTACATGAAAAGTGCTGCTAGAATCCTGTGCTTTGTTGTTTTAAACGAAAAATACGTAGTATTTTCAATGAAATTTTAGAAGTTGAGAGGGTTTCCGATAAATATTTACAATATTTATTTTATGCGATGTACAATAGGATTCTAGCAGTAAAACTAATAAACATGAACTAATTTCCAATCGAATTATTGTAGAAAACATACAAATGAACTTCGGGGTAGTGTTACACTTTTTGATTTTTTGTAAGGTAAAAAAGTGATCTATTTTTAACTGTCACGTGATACCATGGCACGGCAGCTTCAAAGATTGAGTTGATTCCGAAGTAGAAAAATAATACATTGGTGAACTCTTTCACTTGGTATTAATATCCAGCGCTGTTTTCATAAAAATAAACATTATTTAAATTGATCATAATTTTGACGGTCATTAAACTATGAGTTGCCTTAACCTACCCGCGTCCCGTATTTTACGGCTTTAAAGCAATAATGTAGAGAATAAAACAATATGTCGACATTCTATATTTAATCATGTGAAAAGTAATCCCGGTACCTATATTCAATTTGACATCATTTTAAAGAGGAGGTCAATAGCTTGTTTACTGCCGTTTTTTGAGAGACTGTTGGCAATCTTCGATATATTAAATTGGTCAAAAATGGACAGATTTGTTACTTTTATCCTTCATATTTCATAGAAAATGGTTGTTTAAAACATGATATTTCATTATGGTTACCAACCATTTAAGCCCATGTACACCCTATGAAACAAAAATAGTGTTATGAAGCATCATTGAAAGAGTTTATATATTGAATTTCATAAACCTGTAGGCACCTTTCATTTACTAGATCTTGACCTTAAGTTGATGAATAACGCTTTAATTATGATGAAGTGTATATCATTCGGATGTAGATTATGTTCATGGGGTCAACATTTAAAAAAAAAATCACCCCCCCCCCCCAACAAACCAGTTAAGTACCGATCAGACCCAACCTAACACCAGAGTAAACCCAAACTAAACCCCGGGTTTACTTTTTTGGTTTACTTAGGGTTTACTCGGGGCTTACTTTTTTAAAATGTGGGTCCACTCGGGGTTTACTTTTGGTTAACTCGGGGTTAACTCTGGGTATTTTGAAATTGCTTTTGAGGTCAACTGTATGCACTGAAGTTGGAAGCAGACTAGTATTTTAATCCTACTATCCTTCTGCCTGTAATTCCTACCCCTTGTATATTCCGAATACACAGTTAGCGTCTGCTTTCAGGGATAAACTTCTGGCCGGGTTTACTCTCTGTGTCAACTCTGGGTTTACTTTGGGTTTACTCTGGGTCTACTCTAGTAAACCCAAAGTAAACCCGGAGTAAACCCAGAAAATAAACCCAGGGTTTAGTTGGGGTTTACTTTTTGTTAGGTTGGGTCTGATCGGTACTGAAGGTTCATCCAATTCTCTTTTAAGTAAATGCACCTTCTGTGACACTTGAGTTTTTGGTGAACGCCTCAGTTTGACAGTTTGAGCACTCAGTTGGCAGTGGTTGGTGGTTGTCGTTTGTACCTGTAATAACGTGTACAGTTCCATGTGATAACTGACAATTTATGATAACTATTGTATGTTTTATATTTCAGTGACGCCTGTGCACTTTAGGAAGTTAATACTTACAACTTGTCCGCTTGATCCATTGGGTTCAAAGTTTTATATCTGAGATTTATTTGAGATTCGTCTTCGTGGTTATGATGTTATGTAAATGTCTTTCAAACACAGCAGTGCTGATCAAATCAAGCAATGAAATTTCAATGTCAGAAAAATTATGCAACATACAAATTTTAGTTGCTTAACACATTTTGAAACTGTTCTCTTAATTTTTAAACGAATCAGACAAATTTATATTACTTAACCCAATAATTGAAAAGACAATTTAGACTCAGTTATAAAAATTATCAATATGCGTTCCGGCATTAAAACATTAAAGTTTTGATATTTTACAAAACCTTATGTTTTCATTATGACGTTACACTAAGTTATCATCTTACGTTGAGAACCAAAATAAAATTTGTTGATTAGATAGCAACACATATAACATGTAAACACTTAGTATATATCATAATTACAAATATTTTAGTTAATATCAAATAAAAGCAATTTATTGAAGTCTGCAAAGAGAATAAATATGACCTTTTTTCTGTCTATGAAACTTAATCAATGCAGAAATAATTGATGTTTAGATCAGTTATTGAAGACACAAAGTTTAAGTTTTAATTGTAAAAGTAACGCATTTTCTTTCATTTAGGGCCGAAGCATACCTAATAAAACAAAATGTGACCTTATAAATTACGTGTATGAAATGTCATCACTTGATAGTTAAGAAATTATATAAAGTGTAAACAATCTTTTTGAAATATTTCATTTTAAGTCGCTATAGATTATTTGTATTTTTTCTTAAAAGTGGAATAATTTTGCTAAGACTGTCCACTTTTTACGTCTATTCGTATATTAATATCAGGAAACCCGCCAGACACCCAAAAATGTACACTAGCGGATAGTGCATTGACTATTATTTTAAACACGCTATCAAGATTCCTCTTCTCCTAAACACAAGACTTTCCTCAAATTAAAGAAAAAAATCCTGTAACATGCATACATTTGTTATGATGTGAGACAAATGACAAAATGTAATTTCATCTAAAACTTTGTCAGCCGTTCAGGGAGGAGGATTTCTCGTTGATAGCAAACACACAACTTTCTCTCCGTCTCATTCTAATTATATCTCTTCGTCTCTCTCTCTCTCTCTCTATCTCTCTCTCTCTCTCTTTCTCTCTCTCTCTCTCTCTCTCTCTCTTTCTCTCTCTCTCCAAAAACTTATGTGTAATTAAAATGAAATGTTGCTCATTTTTACAAACAAAAACAAATTCGTCCGTAGGAAAATTTGTTTCATTTGAGAGAAAGCTAGATATACGACTAAATATAATGAAATAGACGGAAAACTGTCTGCGTATCTAACTTATTTATCTCGGCCTTTGGGTTTTTTCTACCCCCCCCCTCACATTCCGATAGTATTCAACACGGGGTCTATTTATCCCTTAGTATGTTTAAATTAGGGATGTTTTCGCCCCGGTTGTGTAAACATGTGGTTACATGTAGTAAAGATATTATTTTTCAAAATAGGTTTTAATCTAACTAAAAATTACCAGTCGGGTTTAAGTAATGAATATTATTTTTTAGACAATAAATGCAGGTATAATATTTGATCAGCTCTAATTTTAAATTTTTTTTGTACATTTTATGATTTCTTTTCAAAAGAATAAACTTCATAAATATAGTTTTTACATTGTTTGTATATAGAAGAATTTACATTTATTTATATATAATCAAATATATAAGTGATGGGGTGAGGATTTGTAGAGAGTGCTTAAAAAGCCCTTAAAATTTGATTGCATGTGTTCGTTAAATTGAAGTTTACGTACGTCAAAGTTTTTTTAAAAAAAAAATTATATCTTTACATATCACTGGCGCTTGTATATACATATATAGTCAATGTACTTTTGAATTGAAGAACTCCGACACTTCATGCGGAGATCCAGAGACAACAGAAAAAAAACCTACCTATTAGCTACAATTGAAACTTTTTGTAAACCATCAATTGATAGACCATGTTCTCTAAAGGGACAACAACTCGAATATCAGAATCGCGCTGACTTGGGCTTTCGAAGGAAAAAGAAGGCGAAGAAGGCCAAGGAACACCTATAGGCGTACAGTGGAGAAAGAGAGAGAAGAACTGGACTGAAACAGTTCCGGTTGGAGAGAGGCACAGGTTGTTGCCAGTGACCGACGTCGTTTTTTGTTGCACGGCCTCATGCGTCCTCCTGGTAGTTACATGTAAAAGCTACAGTTAAGGTAAATTTCATGAACATAAATACCTTTTAAACTGTTTTTTAAAAAATCCATCCAACATTTGACCTCTATATAAATGTCACCAATCGATATTATTAAACTGTTATCATTTGGCGAGGGGGGGGGGGCATGTTATTTTCAATTTGAAATATTGAATATGTTGTAATATTTTGTCTAGAAAAGACCATGATCACTAAAGGGCAATGACTATATGACTCACGTAATCTGCAGAAGCTTCTATAATTGTTATGTTTTTTGGTGTTAAGAACGGCCTGACGATGGCGTATATGATGTATCAATAGCAAATGTAGCAACCATATTATTGCACGTTCTATGTTTTTTATTGAATCATTAAATATATTAGAATAGCGTGGTTCGGGTCGTATTCATGTGTCACCCGCCGACATATATAAGCCCGCTAAAACTTAAACTACATTTCCATTCCTAAAAGATATATATGGTCATCTTCATTACAGCACCAGTAACTAAGTGATATGTTTGGCAGTGGAATGAAACCGTGTAGCAAACATTTCTACATGTCCGTGTATGTTGTATACAAACAAACTGGCTGAATAATACTTCTTAGAAATAATACACTAGAGTGAAAGACTTACAGCGTTTGAAGCTGTGATAACCCCTGAAAGGTGTTGCCGTCAATCTTACTTATCTGATTTTCTTCAAGGGACCTACATAAGTAAAATAATAATAAAGTGATAATATAAAATGGGTAACGTAAAATTACAATCTACCGCTAATGATGCAAACTTTTTATCATTGAGTGTTGTAGTTGCACCTTTAAATGATAATAAATTGTAAATTTGAATCAGAAAGCAGTGTGGCAACGCTTTATGAAAAAAAATACGAACCTTGAAAACCGTTTTAAAAGTGCGTTCAATTTTGGACAAAAGCAACGCACTTTCATTTTTTTTTCAAAATGCGTTAAATTTAAACCAAGTCAACATACTTTAAAAAAAAATTCAAAAGTGAATTATGACTGCAACATTTATTTTCAACAAGACACTTTAAAAAATATATAAATCTCAAAATACAGACTTCGTTATCCGTTCTGATTTCTTATCTAGTCATTTGATAATTTCTATTTAATAAAAAACTGTTAAATTTGGTCTAGCATTACTGGGAAAAGGACTAGACAACCAAAGATACAGTCCAATTCCCAAAATATAAATAATTGAACTGATAACTTGAAGAATGCACCTGTATCTATCCTTTCCAAACATCCTATCATTTCAATAGATTTTAGTCATATAAATTGTTTATTTTCCCCCATCTCTATAAGAAGTAAATATTCACACAAAGTAAAAGTTGATTAGAAATTGAATGAACAGATGACAGTTAATTGTTGCAGTCTATGTGATGCCGTCATTCTGATATACAAATCTCAATTATAAAACCCTTGAACCGTTGTTCTTTATGTGTAAGTTGTTAAACTAACTTGCTTCGACAATCTTTTCATTGTGAAATTGCTATCCATGATAACTTAAATTCTTGGGTTATTTTGTCAATGTAGCAACGAGCTTAAATATGTTAAACCAAATTATAATATTGTCATATTTGACGGCCATAACAATTCTGACTGGACCCTGCACACTATTTGTTTTTAAAAATGCGGTCACTAGACTTCACCGAGATTTGTTCAATTCCTGTAAAATTCGATCGGAAGTATATGTGTTTGGATAATATTCTCAAAATACGTAAGTACTGGTCGTTTCTCATATCATATCCTACTTTGATTTAAAACATGAACAATTTTTAAGATGTATATTTTATTTCACAAACTAGCGGTTATTTATATTAAACAATTAAACAATGATATTAAGAACAGAGTTATCGTTCGTGTTCAATCACGTGACGAGTGGTTGAAAATATAAACATTGTGTTGCTTAATAAAATCATAGCCATGTTTGATTCTTTTTGTGTGAAATACCATGTTTAAAAAATATGGTTGTCTGTTTTGCATAAAAACTTAGTATATCGAGCTATATTTAAGGAACATCCTGCATAGAATATTTTAGTTTGTTTACTATTATTACTAGTACAAGGTCAGGTGCGGATCGAAAATAAACCCTTAATGGAGTCTCTTCTAAATATGTTAATTGTTGCAACAGCAGAATTTTTTTTTTTTATATGTATTGTCAAATTTATTTCTAGAACATATTTTATCCATCAATTAATGGATAAATTTTATGTTCAAAATCAATAAACGTCTATATTTTGATTTGACTACAAGTACCTAGATTTTATTAATTAGTCTATAAACATGAGGCACGATTTTTACTGCGAAACTGAAAGAGTCAAATAAAAATACGTGGTCTAAAATTTAAATGACAATTACATTCGAAGGGATGTGTTGCAACCACTATTAAATAAAACCACTATTGAAATAAATTATTTCAATAGTGGTTGGGAATGTATTTCATTAGAAGAATTCCTTTGCAATACATTCCCAACCACTATTGAAATAATTTATTTCAATAGTGGTTGTATTTCAATAGTGGTTGCAACAGTGCATGCATTGAATACAATTTCTCCGAAATTCGAAAGCGGCGGACATATGGTAATGACTTTTGGGGGAATATACGGAATATTTGTAAAGGCGGACATAACGTGATGGTTTTTTCGAAAAAGTGGCGGACATTTCCTGATAGCGGACATAACGTGACGATTTAAAAAAAAAAGTGGCGGACATTTCGTGATGGCGGACATAACGTGACGATTTTTTCAAAAAAGTGGCGGAATATCGTGACGGCGGACATAACCTGACTCAGCAATCAAAAATATTATAATGACCACATTTAATGCAAACTTCATAGTTCATGATACATTTGCGTATATTTTATTTAATAAATTATAAAATGTCCCACGGCCTAACGAATCCGCAATTGGTACACTAGACACCAACTTTTGTAAAACATCTGAAGATGAAAATAAAAGCGTTTATGTTTATCTTTTATATATTTATATATATTTAGTAAATAAAACAAATAACAACAACTACACGGTAAGAAATACCAAACGAAAGACATATCAAAACTGACTGTAATTCAAGCACAAGTATTTCAAAATCGTCGTAAATTACTGTAGAACGTTTCCTATGTCATACTGTAATACCATCGCACATACACTGTAAGTAGTATATGTAGATTGTGGAGTGACAACATGAACTTAAGATAACAAAGTGTTTCTTGTAGAAACTGATGAAAACGACAACAGGCTTTTATTTTTTATTTATTTATTATTATTATTTTTATTTACTACCGCTTTTTTACCATGGCATAGGAAGTGCAACCGTAGTCTATAATGATTTAGACGTTTTACATTTTGTATTAACGACAGAAGTTTTCGATGAGCGTGCAAAGTAAGGCAGAGCTATCTCGATGTGGATACCTTTGCGAATCTTTCAAATGATATACATTTTTAAAAAAAATTTCATTGATTGTAGATTTTTTTTTTAAACATTGCTACAAATTATATTTCATCCATTTAGAAGTCTATGCAAACTGGATGCCTCGTTCGAAAAGCAACCGAGCGTGACTCTATTGACTTGTTAATCGATCTCATTAGCAGCTGAGAGTCAGTAAATAACAGCCGTTTATGATAATGATTTATTTGTGATGACAACGTTCAGTATCAGACGCATTTGGTCGTATGCATTATATTTAACACCCTAGATTAATGTATATCATATTTTGAAGATTTTATTAATTCCACTCTTGTGTTCACAATACGAAGCATTGATTAGAAAACTAAAAAGCAAATAGTAGTTTACTCGTCGATTCCGACACTTTACAGAAAAAAGCGTGTGATGAATGCAGCTTAAATATCACAAACATATTATTTATTATGTAAAATTTATAAATACTATTCCTAATTTATTATTTGCCATAGCTTTATTTTGCAATGCAAAACATGTTTTTTGAACAAATCCATTAGTACTTTCTCTTACGTTTTTGTGTACAAAAGCAAATCTGTATGTAGCAGTTATTTGTAATATTAATTTTAAAGAGATTAATGTATTAATCCCAGGGAAAATATAATTTGTTAAATTAATTTAAATAGAGAGAATTTGGAATATATATTGTTATTTTATTTTTTGTAATCGTTTTATCTTTAAGAGTTCACTATTTTCCTAAATCTTAGATTCAAAATTTCGAAGTTTTACTGCGCAAGTGGAATACTTTATGTTCTCTTTGTAGTTGCATTGGCTAATACATACCAAAAGAATTCAAGTTGTATCTTTATATCATATACCCACAAATTTAAGCTATAACAGTATAACATAACACTGCATGCAATCAATATGATAAGTATCTTATGGTGTGATTTTTTCTTTTAGTTAATCTTTATAGCGAGCGCAGCTCCCCGTCGCGCAGCGCCCGGCGAGCGAAGCGAGCTCTAAGAACCAGTGTGCGCGGGAAAAAGAACGAGCTAAACCTACAGTTCATCAAACAAAAAAATTTTGTCTACGTCCCATAATGATCTCGAATCTTTTCATCCATGGTGCTATGCCAAAAATGGCCGACTCTTAACTCGTAATTTACGGTGACCTAAAGTTTGAAGACACGTTTTGAGTACCGCAAATGCTTTGGTGAGACTCAAAAGATTTGTAACATGCTTCCATACCTGTGTATTAAGACGAAAAACGTAAAGAAAGACGAACAAAGTGCACTCGCGCTAAATTTCCTGCGATAAATTGAGAGGTGGATCAAACATCTGCAATGAATGTACTGGCTATTTCAGTATAGACTGCGATACCTGCCTCATTGACATATGATTTGTTTTAAAAAAAATTTAATATAGAGATTATATATATATATATATATATATATATATATATATATATATATATTCTAGCAAGCAAAAGAGCAAGAGCCATTATGATACTTTACTGTCATATCGATCCATTTTTAAGCTAATTGTGCATGCATGTACGGTAGGCAGGTAAGTAAATGAGTAGGGAGAAAATTAACAATAGGACATTTTGAGCTAAATAAAAAGGAATAAAAAGAAAAATAAACAGTTAAAAAAATTATGTAGATATTGCATATAGTCAGACCACTAAATTTAAAAGTGGGAAATTGCACACCTACAAACAGGTACCGATCTCTCTTTCTCTCTCTCTCTTTCTCTCTCTCTCTCTCTCTCTCTCTCTCTCTCTCTCTCTCTCTCTCTCTCTCTCTCTCTCTCTCTCTCTCTTTCTCGGGGGTTGCGCTGTATGTATCATAACCATTAAAATTAGTACATTTGGCATACTTATTGTAGAACAATACTCTCTCAAAAATTCTTTGACGTTCGTTGATACCTAAATAGAACTATAAGTTGACAAAGTTGACAATTTTTGCTGCGCTCGCCAGAACAGTAGCACCGTAAAACATAGTTTATCTTTTTAAAAGCTTTAGCTTTGTATTTGCAATACCAGTGTGCTTTTGCAGTAACGTTTGCAAAAATTTAATATGAATGTAACTGGTTGACTGTCTTTACCAGTAGGCATTAGAAATTGATTTTTCTTCCTGATATCCACACATAATCTTATTCTTTTGCTTTATGCATCTGTATAAATGTTTGGTTTTGTTGTAATTTTATTTTTAAAAAAAAGTAATTTTGCAGCTAAGTTTGTTTATTACATAATGTGACAGAGGACAATCACAGGGTGATTTTCTTTACCAGTACGCATATGCATTGTACTTGATTTTTTGACGTATTTAGCATCATAGCCCATTGTCGTCGGGTAATCCAGTTTTTAAAATAGGATAAAAGCATGGATTTCAATTTTTTAAAAGACGGATTAAGTAGAAAAATTACTTTTTCTTGTTTCTCCCTACGATTTGTACCAAGCTCCGCTCGATATAGTTCATGCTACATGATATGAATGATGTTATAATTATCCAATACCATTACAAAGAGAATATTTAATGACCTATTATTGGTAAACAAAATTAGATAATTTATGATATAACATAAATTTTGTTGAAGTCTTCCCTTTTTACCCTTTCATCATGGTAAATTGCTGATATTTAAAAAAAATTCCGTCCACGTGTAACTGTTACATTTAAAAACATGTTTTTATACAAAGATGGTCTGAAATACGGCCCACAGTAATTTGGCAGTAAATTTTGGAATTTTTCTTTTTGTATATATTTTATATGTATTTAACTTCAAATATGTCTATTCTTGTGGAATATCTTTCTTAAAAAAGATAAAAAAAAAAAAAAATCAATCACATTAAAGATATAAATAATCATTATTTATGTTCAATCTCTTTTAAACTTTGAGCTCCGCCCCACATTTAAAGCCATAAAAGCTCACAAGCGCAATTTGAAATATTTTCCTCCTTCAGCTGGTCAATGTTTTTTGTCAAAATTTATATGTAGAATAATCTATCTATATGTGCTCAAATGTTATTTCTAAAAACATGCAAAATGTCCAATATCTTCCCCTATTTAAACTGATGTTGTTTACCTGTCGTAAAGTGCTGAACCGTTTATTAATTAGCCTGTTTTCCAAAAAGAAAAAAACCAAAAAAACACTTAGTTTTTACTCACAGTTCTCGAAGCTGTGACAGCCCTTGAAATACATTGACGTCAATTTGACTAATCTGGTTTGAAAATAAGGTCCTATCAATGAACAGAAGATATAAACGTTTGGGGTAATTACATTGTTAAACTGAATGCCTGGTAATAAGAAAACAAAAGAAACAAAAGCGCTTGTGCAAATGAAATATCAATGCAATAAGTCAAATATTGAGTTAAATGTCAAGGTTTTTTTTTGCGTTTGCAAATGTATTTTATACGTATTCCAGTTCAATTATCGTACACAGAAGTAACTTAACTCAAATGTATGGATCTGAAATCATAATGGGCTACTTAAACTGTATGCCAATGGCATTTTTGTTTTGCTTTTGTTTTTTAATTTTTTTTTCTACAATTGTGTATGTTAATTATATGCATTCAGTATATCAAACCCTTAGAGCCAAAATAATTCCTGGAATGTATTACCAAAATATAAGGCTCCAACGTTTATGTTTGCAACCAAACAATCTTTGCTTAATAACATCACTATCTGAAGTTATGAAGCTATGTTTTTTTTATTTTATCTTATAATCATAAAACATTCTTTTTTTTCTAATTATTGTCCATCATCAACAATAAAGTATATACACACAATGATTAAAATAGTAACACTTCATATATAAAAATATTATAGCACTTGTTGGCTTGAATGAAATATAATCACTTCTGTGTTGCATTTCCATCTTTCTAGATTATACCAGTTTAACATTCTTTACCTTGCTCCCAACGTTTAAATAAATATCCCTTTCATTCAAATTCAGAAATCAGTATAGTCACCGATGAAACTTTTTCTTACATAAAAATATTCTTTACACAATGTAATTGTATGACTGGTTATTTTTGTAATGCATTTACAGCGCTTGTAAAAATCATAACAATAACGATAGGTTCGAGTCAACGACTCCAAGTCTTGGTACGCGGCTATGTTAAGGCTGTCCGAAGCTAAATATATATCGAAAAATGATGCTATTTTAATTATCAAAAAATACTTTAACCGAGCGAGTTTCTTAAAACTTGTATTACATAAATTAACAATGACATCCATCATTATATCTGATGTATTTTTGTCATATATTTCTCTTAAGCACGTGACGGGTGTATTCTAACAATGTAAATGATCTATAAAAATAGCGTCGGCACAAGTGAATAATGACATTAAATCAAAAATATTTTTATGAAAAATCCTTCGATAATTAATGTTTATTGCAGTTCTTGCTGGGGGTTCATATAAAGATTTCGTTTATTTGAAATATTGTCAAAACATTTCGCACCGCCATCGAAATTAGACACATTTTTACCTTTTAGGCTCGATTTACACAATATCGGGTCAATTGGTAGGTTTCCCCCAGCAAGATTCACACTGATACTTATTTTCTCTCCCGATTTCACGTAAAATATACTAAAATTGTTTTTATCTTTCACTTGCGTCAAGCCGTTTTTTATATGCATATACATATCACCATTCATTAGATTACACGTAGCAGGGGGAGTATCAAAACCATTAGTTTATGAATAGTTATTAACCTATTACGAAGCTTTAAAACTGTTGAATTTTTATACTCCATATCGATGATATTGAATTTAGTATCACTGGTATTTACAACAATGTCTATGTAAAGGAATGAAACGGTTTTAGCATGCAAAATGAATATCACTTATTACGTTACGATACATTCCCTAAGAACGATCGAAAGGAATGAAGATCATGACGTCAAAGTTAACTATGACGTCACATCTTATGAAGTACAGACAAGTCACTTTCTACATATCGCTGTGAAATTAACGAGGCCGGGTACAGAACGAGTACGCACGCTTTCGCGCAGCGTTTCATCTGTATTGTGACGTCATCTTTTTGCTTGGTTGACGCCATGGCGTGATAGTTTCAACTGCAGATATTCAGCGAAATTTGTTGAAAATAGCTCGTTTGATGCGTACAATTGATATTATATTGTGGAATAAACATAAATGTCTCGAAATATAAACTATACTTGGGCCTAGGTCGAAAACGTGAATAGGGTTCAGCAAGCCTAGCCCTCTGTCACGTGTTTTTAACCCGCCCAAATATAGCTTAATTCATATATTTCGAAACAGTAACTATGTATTTTATATTTTTGACCCTTAATATGTGATGTTATATATTTATTTATTACTTAGATATGTCTAAATATTTTAATAATACTATAAAGATCACCATTTCCGCCTTTGTCAAATAAAAAATAGCCATTATCTGACAAATCTGGGAAATTGGGCATACAAAAAACAATAAGACCCCTGGAACAAACCAGGAGGTAAAAGTTTTTTTATTTGACCATTTGATGCCTTTTAGCAATACCTTTAATATGTAGAACAGAAAAAGAAATCCCTAGGGCAGAAGTTTAAAAAAATGTAAAAAATTGTGCAAAATTGATACATTCCAGGCAAAACCCCATAGGGTCCTATGTTAAAAATTAACAAACTTTGAGATGACCCCTTAAACAAACGGTGTGGTAAATGGCATATTTTTTTTATCTTAAAATAATAAATATATCAGTAGAAATTAATGTAAAAAATTTCATTCAAAAATCTAGGGCAGAACAAATTAGACCCGGCCTCGTTAATCGGGCATCCTTAACATAGCCGCGTACTGACGTTACGAGTCAATATAGACGCTTGTCATAATAACCAGCTTAAATATATTGAAGTCTAAAAAATGCTTACATTATTAGATTTTTTAATTTGCTAGTTTTAGATTCGCAAAAACACAAGACACATTGTAGCAATGTGGAGATTTTGAATGCACATCGATATTGATGATGCAAAAACAGTCATAACGCTTTTGCACACAATACCCACAGCTTTTCGACTCCGCCAACATCGAACTACAACAGGGCAACCGATCCATCGAGGTTGCAACAAATTTACACAAACACGAAATGGAAAAACTTAACCAAACCACCTAAATAATGTCTACATTCTTTTTCCATGTCGTTTAAAATGTTACTTAAGTAAAATTAGATGGACTTGTTACTAAAATAGGTGAAATATTTTGTGTACTGAGTTTATGTGCAAAAATTAGAAAATTTGGCCCATTAAATTAAAAAATGGTGATAATTTGTAAAAAAAAAAAAAAAAAAAAAAAAAGTTAAATATAACACAAAGTGGCTGATTAATACGCTTTTCATGCCGTTATATTGTGACGCATACAAGACATGCTATACGATATAGATGAATTTGTTTAAATAATGAAATGAGCCATTTCAACCAAATTTAAATACAAGTAGTTGTATAATAGATGACCTTTTTATTCAATCAAGATGTGTCATATATTGTGTTTTCAAAGAAAAGGAAACACAATCAAATACGACATGTGCTTCTTTTCTTCCATGGGTTGCTAAAATCCCAAGCTTAAAGACGCGACCTCTAAATATAGAGTGATCCTAATAAAACTGGAATCTGATTTTTATCATTAAGACATTTTAATATTTCCTAGAAACATATATTCAAGCAACTGCAGGGACATTGTCAGTGTCTTTCAACAATTTCATGATAATTCAGTAAATCGCATTACCGGTTTAATGTACCAATGTCAGAAAAGAAAGGGCATTTTCTTTTTTACACCTTTTCCCCGAATGTTGATGTAACATGATTAATGCATATTAATAAAACTACTTAGTAGGATAGAATGCATGATAGCGGGGATAGGGGATAATGTTCTTTATAGAAATATTAACACCCAGGATGACGGCATTATAACATACTATATATTATACAATGCGTTTTAATTAGAAAAAGTAATAATGCCGGTCTTTTTTTAATATCACAAAAGTACAACATATAGATCAGGCAGCAGACCTACTTAACCTACTTCAATTTTATTCAGCTGATTTCCTTGATCAAAGTACGGAGGTACTGATTGGAGTTGATTTTTTGGATTATTATTTGGTTTAAAATCAATCAAAATCATATCAATCGATCTGTAATTTCGAATGAGAAGTAGTTACATAGCTGAATCAGAATGATGCACATTTTTTAAAAAAGTTTGATTATTAAATTTCTGGACATTAATCCAAACAAAGCGTATCATTATTAGATTCGTTAGATATTTTAATATATCTTAAGATATATTAAGGTGCATTTTCTTTTATATCCAAAGAGCTCTATACATTTCATCATTTGCGAATACATGGACATATACAAAGATACTCTATATTAAAAAAGCACAACACTTATTTATTACAAACCATCACAACTTAGATATCAATGTTGCACTCAATTTTGGGGAGAGGGGTAACTCGGGTACAAAAGACAAAGGTTGATTTGTGAAATTAATTGTTGTAATAGCTTTGTTTCATTGACATTTTTTTCAGTCACTTTCTTTAATATATATATGATATATTAGGGCGCATACATGGTCAGTGATGGTTGTAGGTGTAAGAACTGTATTTGTGAAGAAAATTGATATTTGTGAACTCCAATTTAATAGATTTTAATGTACAAGGTTTGTTACCTGTAAGCTTTCCAATTTCCAATTTCTTTATTGCAAAAGACACACGTCTTATAACACTTAATATAATGGTAAAGAAAACAAAAATATCAAAAGCAAAAGTATATCAAGTAGAGGACGACACTGTCCTATTTAAGTTTACCTTAAAATTAAGACCTTTGAATCATGAGGTACATGTACCAATTTCTTTTATCATAGAACATTGCATCATTATGCACGCTTGGCAAAGGATTTTTAACGGTTTTTCACTTTCAGTGACTGTTATTTTTTTTATCTCTATATGATATAATTATGTATCAATTATTTTTTTTTTTTATAATTTAGTCAAATGATCAATACATTACGTCACAACATGCAGTTTTAATAGCAAGGGAACATTTATTTATTAACTCATTTTTGTCTTGATTTGTAACATAGTGAATTTACCATCGGACTACATTTTGTACCTACCCGCAAATACCGAGTTCAAATGCTACAGGGACACTTGTTGACGTCTATTGTAGAATATTTCAAATTATAATTTTCCCTCAAAAAATTAATTTTCTTCAGATTTTTCCAATCTCTCTTTTTTCGTTTCTTCTAGGTAGCACAATGAGCAAGACATCAGACTACAAGCCCACAAATCAAAATTTTAATAACACAGGGACTTTTGTAAACTTCTATTGCAGAAATATTTTGAAAGTGTATTTTCTCCCAAACTAAAGTCTTGCAATTGAGAAAATTTACAAATACTAAAAAAACATAGCATTTATTTTGGGGGCTTTTCTTAAAAAAAAAACCCATATAATTTAATTCAATGTCACTATTATCAACATATCTTGTTCTGTTGCTCTGGAGTATTCAGTCGATTTATACTTCAAACTTCAAGTTTTACTGTAGGGCTAGTGTTTTTTTTGTTCGTTCCATTATAGCGAGCGCAGCTCGCCGGCGCGCAGCGCCGGCGAGCGAAGCGAGCTCTAAGAACCAGTGTGCGCGGGAAAAAGAACGAGCTAAACCTACAGTTCATCAAACAAAATTTTTTGTCTACGTCCCATAATGCTCTCTAATGTTTTCACCCGTGGTGCTATGCCAAAAATGGCCGACTTTTAACTCGTAATTTACGGTGACTTAAAATTTGAAGACACGTTTTGAGTACTACATATGCTTTGGCGAGACTCAAAAGGTTTGTTACATGCTTCCATACCTCCGTATTGAGTCGAGAAACGTAAACAAAGACGAACATAGTCATGGATGACGTCACAATGCACTCGCGCTTTATTTCTCGCGATAAATTTGGAGGTGGATCAAACATCTGTAATGAGTGTACTGGCTATTTCAGTATAGACTGCGATACCTGCCTTATTGACATATGATTTGTTTTTAATTTTTTTTAATATAGAGATTTCATGTATATATACTAGCAAGAGCCATACTTTACTGTCATATCGATCCATTTTTAAGCTATATAATTGTGCATGCATGTACAGTAGGCAGGTAAGTATATGAGTAGGGAGGAAATAAACAATAGGACATTTTGAATTAAATAAAAAGGAATAAAATGAAAAAATAAACAGTTAAAAAATTTATGAAGATATTGCATAAAGTCAGACCATCAAATTTAAAAGTGGGAAATTACACACCAACAAACAGGAACCGCTCTCTCTCTCTCTCTCTCTCTCTCTCTCTCTCTCTCTCTCTCTCTCTCTCTCTCTCTCTCTCTCTCTCTCTCTCTCTCTCTCTCTCTGTCTCTCTCTCTCTGGGTAGGGGGTTGCGCTATATGTATCATAACCATTAAAATTAGTGCCTTTGGCATACTCTCTCAAAAATTCTTTGACGTTCGTTGATACCTAAATAAAACTATATGTTGAAAATGATGCAAGGTATGTATAATTCTTGCTGCGCTCGCCAGAACGGTAGCACCGTAAAACATATTATAATTTATTTTGTTTATGTCCTGATAATGAGAGTGATTGTTCCATAATATTGACATTTTCAATTGATCTTGTCCTGAATTTATCTAGTGCTTATATATAGTGTCTACCGGCTTAGTATCCACTCGACTTAAACCTATACGCGAACACGCATTCCATCTAAAAGAAGTTTGCATTAGTTCAAAAGGCGAACATTATGTAAGAAGAGTTCCTTCCCTGAGTTAGATAGTCTACACACCCCTTTCACAGGGCGAATATACTCTACAAATGGTCTTCAATTGTATTTTTTGTACGTATGTTGGTTATTTTCTCCTTTTAAAAGCTTATCGTCATATTTAAAGACAATTTTTCAAATAAAAATGTGATCCAAATGGGTGGAATTACGCTTGTTCATGTACTTAAAAGTCAATGCAATATGTATACCTCGATCAAAAAACCAACCGAACATAACTTTTTCGACCAGTAGTAGTTGAGAAGCGATCGAAAACTATTTGGCGACCACATACTTTCATGGATTTATGTCAGCTTGAAAAAAATTATCGACATAATTGCTAAATAAATAAAAAAATATCGCAATAATCATTTTTTCATGTAATTTTCACAGTTCGTAATACGTTTAGGATAAAAAAAAAAATCCGTATTTTCTATAAATAAAAATCTAGCAAGTAATGATTATCTCACTGCATAACAAATCCACCTTTAACTTAAGACGCCGTTGATATATTAAACAGCCATTTTCTAGTAAGGTATGTTTAAGAGTAGAATGGATAGAGATTGGGAAATGTACAAGGCTACTAGTAGGCATTGTGAAGTCCATTAATTGATTAATTATCAGACACGTAATTTATCAGAAAGAAGCGTGCTGGCATCATTCAACATGTAAATTTTGTAAAGTAGATCGTGCCCATGACACATTAATAAGATAGGAGTTGAAATCGTTCCACACTTACAGTGTTTGAAGCTGAGATAACCACAGTAAGGTGTTGCTGTTGATCATACTAATCTGATTACTGCCAAGGGTTCTACATGAGTACAAAGTATGATGATTTACGAGTAAAACAAATTTTTCAATTATAAAGTATGATGAGATTCAACTTTCAAAAAAAGAAGCATTAATGTCCTTTTTGATAATAACATCAATATATTTTAATTCTGTGAATTCATTGCTTTGTTTTTTGATCGGCGACTTCCGACACAAAATATAAGAGGAACAGCCAGTCACCGTTTAAAACTTTTTTTTTTAATTTTACTGAACTTTTCTGCTTTATAAATGTTTAAATCATTAC
Source organism: Magallana gigas (assembly GCF_963853765.1). NCBI lineage: Eukaryota > Metazoa > Mollusca > Bivalvia > Ostreida > Ostreidae > Magallana > Magallana gigas. The sequence continues at coordinate 9,370,594 of NC_088860.1, read as the reverse complement.
AATTTTTAATTTGCTAGTTTGAGATCCAGATTAGTAACACACTTTATTTGCGTTATCTATTATTCAGGAGGTATATGATAGCAGTCCAGTCAAAACAACAGTAAAAGCTCTTGATTAACTATTTTTGCGCATTATTTCCTACATGCATATTATAGTCTTCATTATTTGAAAGGATTGGCTGCAGTTTTTCTCAATCGACCATCTCCCTAGCTGCAGATCTGTAGCTCTCTGGTTGAAAAAATTCGGATAGACAAACCAGAGAGCTACAGTTCCAAGCGTTGTAAAAACCTCCGATTTACGCCGCCGTTTTTGTGTCGCTCGCTTCGGGAATTATATCCGACTTTAAAAGCATTCAACCGCCTAAAAAATTGGATTTATTAATTAAACATTTAGTTTACCCTAACTCTGCTAACTTTGTTTTCCTTTCAATGGTTCACAACGGCCATCCTTCGCCTTGGAATGTCATCGTTTTAAAAAACTCGCCTTATGACAGCCATGTTAACCTAGTAGCGAGATCTCGGGTGCGTCGATTTACCCAAATGGACCCAAATGGCGACCCAAATGGCGATTCAAGCGGAAAACAATTATAATAAAATCCTCATAATTTAGGGAAATTTGGAAAAATAAAAGCCGAAGGTCCATAACAATAATTAAAATTATTTTAAAAAGTTGTTTTATTTTTATATAATATATATATTTATATTATTTGAATATAATTACATACATTATATACTTTTACAAATCGAGATAAAATGCTCATCTTCATTTTTCAAAAACAATTTTTAAAGATATACTGAAATAATTTTAATTATTGTTTTGGACCTTCGGCTTTTATTTTCCCAAATTTCCCTAAATTATGAGGATTTTATTATAATTGTTTTCCGCTTGAATCGCCATTTGGGTCGCCATTTGGGTCTTTATTTTTCTTAATAACGGCTAACAACCCCATGAAATGACTAAAACAAGTGATAATATTAGTAATAAGGATTTTATTTTAATTGTTTTCCACTTTAATCGCCATTTGGGTCCATTTGGGTTCATTTGGGTCCATTTGGGTAAATCGACGCACCCGAGATCTCGCTACTAGGTAAACATGGCTGTCATAAGGCGAGTTTTTTAAAACGATGACATTCCAAGGCGAAGGATGGCCGTTGTGAACCATTGAAAGGAAAACAAAGTTAGCAGAGTTAGGGTAAACTATATGTTTAATTAATAAATCCAATTTTTTAGGCGGTTGAATGCATTTAAAGTCGGATATAATTCCCGAAGCGAGCGACACAAAAACGGCGGCGTAAATCGGAGGTTTTTACAACGCTTGGAACTGTAGCTCTCTGGTTTGTCTATCCGAATTTTTTCAACCAGAGAGCTACAGATCTGCAGCTACCATCTCCCCTGCCTCCATTTTCTATTTGTTTAAGTTTAATGAGATGAAAGGGCAGGTTACGCACCATCTTGTATTGTATTAGTCATGTATATTATTTTTACATTTACTTGATTGTATGCTTTTTAATCATAGTATTTTTAAAATTTTAATTAGGGAATATTTCTCTACTTCCGGTGTTTTGTCAGTTTATGTCCATACGTTTATATGATGTTTTCTAGTCAAAACTCATATTTCAAGCCAAACAAAATTTGACAGTCTACTTCTAAACAGTCCTAAAAGACGACAATACCACTGTAAATGTATGGTGAACCGTTGTAAAATAAGTTCATGCCTTAAGTTCAAAGTAAAAGCCTAAGGTAAAAGAACGCCTAATAAGCAGTCATATTTTTGAAACATTTTATGACACTGGCATAACAAATACCTTTTGATAATTCTCGCGAATTCATGGTTATAAAATGGAATATTATCATTCGATTATATAGACATAACATTTTTGATAGAGATATTGAAAATAGTGTGATGCATTTTTAGAAATAACCATGGTCACTAGAGGGTTATAACCATACTAAATGAAATGTGCAGTGACCTCTATTTCCATAATGATATTTGTTTGTTCAGAAATGGTTGACAATACATGTAACACATTCGGTGTATCAATGGCAAATGTTTAACAGCCATAACACAATTTATTGCATGTTCTTTATAGTATTCCTTAGTGAAAGACAAAAATATTAGAGAAACATTGTTCGGACCCTATTCATATCTTATTAGTCGACTATTACAAAATCAATGTATATTTTTTATTCAGAAAATATTTGATCATTTTCGATATAACAATGACAACTAAGAAAAGTTTACTTATAGTGGACTAGAACCGTGAATGAGAACCAGGCAGTAATCGTTTTATCTAACAAATAAATTGGCGGAATATTTATTCTTCGTAAAAATACATTAGAATACCAGACTTACAATGTTTGAAGTTGTGACAGTCCCTGAAAGATGTTGCTGTCGATCTTACTTATCTGATTATCATGAAGGTACCTATATGAGTAAAATAACAAACAAGTGATAAAGATAGACTTGGAAGTTTACAATACAAATCCAAGAGAGATAATTATCATGCATATCAAGAATAAGTACAATAATGTAAGCAGGTACGTTGCGATTCATACTACAAACATGTTATTTTTTCCCTCTTCATTCATGTTAGAGTTTGTTTCATTTAATATAAGTATGGAATTGATGTTTCCGACGAATGTTTGTTTAAACCTTTACAAATATGTATTATAGATCTATGCAATAACATTTATGATTTGAATATTTTGAGACAAAAATGTTGCATTGATCTCAGCTAATAAATTTGACCAGTGAAGTGCGTCGAGTGACGGTCATGCAATAACAAAATAATTAACGTTTAGGTGAAAAAATATTCATTATATGGCTCATTTAATTTATGACTAAAACATATTCGATCATTAGTAAATACTATATAAACGGATACAAACAGACAATTCTTATAAGCATTAATCTCATCAATCAGTTGTATCTTTTAATGTATGTACCCAAGACTTAAACATTATTTTTTTAAAATTCTAAATATAATCACAATGCATGAAGCCACAACATTATTTAAAACAGACAAAGTTAATCAGTTTACTGTAGAATCATTAAAATTCGTGGGGATCAATATTCGTGGATTGCTGAAATTGCCGTAATTTCGCATGTTTTCTTATACCTACAAAAGGAAATATGACTTTATAACCATAATGGATTAATCAATTCGCAGAGGATGTTTATTTGTGGTAAAGAAAATTGAGCCATTACTAATAATTCCACAGTATCTAGCAACTGCTTTAAATTAGGCTAGATTCGTCTTTGTGCACCCAATTAATAAAATTAGTTCCTAGTTAATCAATAATTTAACGAATGCAATGATCTAAACACAATAAGAATTTCTATCAACCAAACTCAGAACAATTGAAACATTTTGACTGCTTTTGTCAATGATAAATATTTGTCACAATAGACATCTTCAAATGTATCCGAATACCAAGGTGTGCCTTTTTCATCTGCATATAGGAGGTTCAAGTTTTGAATGATAAACATTCGTTTTATTTCTTGCACTTTCAATAAGTTCTATTCATTTTAACATCTACATGTGTATTAATACAAACAAATATACTCTATAAAAATGCAGCACCCTCTATAGATACATGCCAGCATAACTTAGATATCAATCTTACACTCATTCTCATTTGTTTCCTACTTGTCATTGATTGTTGTACATGCGATGTGATGTGATGTTATAAACACAAAAAAATAAATGAGTTGTGTGTTTTTTTTAATTATATTTATAAAATTAAAAGACCTTAAACGTTCCACGTATATTCGCAAAGAAGCATCAGCTTTATTACGCTGATAAACGGAAAAATCATGTTTACTTGACAACCATTTTATTTTTTCTTATAAAATGCAATAGTGTGCAATTCTGTGAAATCTTCGTTTTTCGTAGGGGACCAACGTCTTTTGCTTTCATGGGATACCCTTGCGAACGAATTTGCATCCCAACAAACCTATACATATTCACTTGTTTAAATATTTATTAAAATTATCCCAAATACACAACCATCGAAATTAAGTGACCATGATCAAGGAAAAATTTGGCTACCCACAAACATTGAGCCCCACGAATAAAATGATTCGAAAGTCATTGATAAAAGGAAATAAATGCAATAATGCCCATGGGAAAACGCTTAAGTTAAATAATGCCGGAAGTTTTCTTGAAAATGCTAATCACTACTACAAAATTATATTCAAAGACCCCATTTAAGTATAGTTTATAGAAAATTAATTTACATACAAATTAATTTTAACCTACTTTAAAGTAAAAATGAGACAATGGACCTCAGCATAGGTATAATACTTCAACTAAATTAATTTTGTCTACTTTTTTTAAACCTTGAAATATCATAAATATTGTTTATAAATGATAACGGTCACCAAAAGCTTTTGATCAGGCATCTTCTATAATGTAAAATTTATTAAAGAAAATTGACGTATGGAAAATTTAGTTGGTTTATTACTGTTTTTAAATACATTTATTCAATTTTTGGGTCAAGAATTGTTAATTTTATAAGGAATCAGTATGTATGCAAAGTTGCGAGTAGTTTTATCACTCCTAGTCCCTAATAATAATACGGACACGACGAGGTCCATTTACCGCAGGAATTAAAGCGATTTTTTGAAGCGGTTTAAAAACTTAAAAGTAATTTTGTTTCAAGATTCAAACAGTTAAAAAAGGTGTAAAAAATATTTTTACAACACTTAAAATGGTGTGTAGATCAAACAACGATTGTAGTGACATGTACAACCTCTTTATATCAAAGAAAAGAACGTACGCAAAATCTTAAACAAATTGGATGTCAGAAATCGAATTAACTCAAAACAATGGAGGAAAATTTATATTCTGCCCCTTTAGGTGCATAAGATCTAACCAAACAATTATTATTAACATAGAGTAGGGATATAAAACTTTTCGTTGTGTTACTTTTGTCAACAGACCCCTAAAACAATAGAACATATTTTTGTCGACTGTAATTTAGTGGGAGAAATTGGGATTGGATTGGAGGAATGGATGACAGATATATTTGGGTTACAAATAAAGTTTGATAACTGTTCAATCTTTTTTGGAAAATATGATAACAGAGATACTCATAGATATACAATTTAATCATTTTTCTTTACAAAACAATATATTCTGCAAAGTAAAATAACATCAAGGCTAAGTGTTAATATACTAAAAACATTTTACTTACAATTCTCTAAGCTGTGACAGCCCTTGAAATGCATTATTGTTAATCTGACTTATCTGGTTGGAAGATAGATACCTATCAATGAATACAATGCAATGTATCAACGTTCGGGATAATAACACTGTTCAATTGCATGACTGGTAAGGGAAAGCTAAAGAAACCAAAACGTTCATGCAAATGAATTTTATATCAATGCAGAAAATTAAAAAAATCTTAAATTTCAATTTCTATTTGTTTGAAAGTATATTTAAGATTTTTAAAAATATTTTATGCACATTGAAAAAATCTGCGAGGGTTATCTTTCCTTTGGTGTTATCAAAAGTTATGCAGCATCTTCATATATTGAGACAAAATCAACGTCGCCAGATGTAACCAATGGATTTATTTCGCGGTAAAATTGTGGGAGCGTCATTTCAATAGCGTGGGTTCTCACTATCTTTTCAGGACGCCGATTTCTAAGCATTGAACATTTTCAAAGCGATCTTTAAACCGTCCCCAACACCACCTTCCTTTTCATGAACACGTATAAAAAAAGAAGTAAAATGTTACGGATTTTTAATTTTTTATTTAGCATTGCGCTTTTAGACCATAAAGATTATTTTTTTTTTGAATTATCTAATCAATTACATCATTGATTAAATGAGTAATGGGAGTTATTGATTGTTAAGTTGTAAAAAATATTATGGCATAAATAATCAAATACTCATAATCTTATTATGAATCTTATCTAAAGTTAATAACTATTGTTTTTTAATCATCTATTGTAATTTTCCTGATTATTTCGTTTATAATAAAGTCACAAAAGTGGCAGAGTGCAATATACTGGTACTTATTTTTTTATGATGTTTTACTTTATAAGGGTGAAGGGCTCAGGTGGTTCAATTTCGAACAGAGAGAGGTCAATAATTTCATGGGAATATGAGTGAAAAAATGCTATATGCATGGTCAAGTTTGAACATTATTAATTATTGATAAATGTATTTTGTATAGTTCTCGTGTACAAAGTTACTAAACAAATATTTACGAAGCGCGAATCTTAATTGGTTAGTTAAACTGTAAGCCAATTTTTTTTTTCAATTTAGTATTTGAATCATATGCATTCAGTATATCAAACCCTTAAAGCAAACAAATTCTCCAATGCCTTAGTAATATATTGTTTCTCACTTATATATTTGCACCAAACCATCCTGTCTTACTGTTTTACAATTTCGTGTTGTGAAGCTCCGCTATTTAATCTTATCGCATGTAGATAAGAATATATATTATTTTAGTTATTGTCCATCCTCAACACTAAAATATATACACACCATGAATAATACAATAACACTTTTTATATACAAATGTTTAATAGCACGTATGCTTGATTTAAATAGAAAACTTTATGTTCCTGACAACCTGTGCCGTATTTCCATATTTCAAGAATATACTAGTTTAGCATTTTTCACCCTTTCACTAACGTTTAAGAAATTTTTCTTTCATTTAAATTCTGTAATTAGTATAGTTACCAAAGAAAATTTGTACTTAAAATGAAAATATCATTTATAATAGTATGACTACTATGTCTGGTCAATGAACCTTCAATGCCTGATAAAGGTATAATAACGACGGATTCGAGTCAGCGTATCCCAATTTCTAGGTATTGACATTTGAGTCAAATATCAGAAACTAGACGCTTTTCATAAATAATCAGTGAAAATATTCTGTTTTACATGGTTAAATCATTACAATTTTTAATTGGTTAGTATGAGATCCAGATTATTTACATATTTTAATTGAGTTGTCTATTAATCAAGAAGCAGATAATAGCGGTCATAACAACTGTAGAAATTCTTCAGTACATTAGATATCTTTAATACTGATTAGCATTTGCATACCTGTACACAGAGATAAAACACATATTCTCATCAATTACATACACAATATCAGATTGGGAACCAAACATCTTATTGATGGGTCACCAGTAAACCTAATGGTTACATTTTGAAGTCCATAATATATATTTTGCTTATTGTTACAGTCTTGTTTGAATGTTTAATACAAATTAAACAACTTTGCTACTTTACTTTGATTTAATTGAGGAATAAAATGTAGTATCTAAAAACGCTGTATTTGGTATTTAAACATGGATCTTTCTTTTACTAATACAATTTAGCAGTAATTTGATGTTACAGATATTGCTTAGGGGTGATTAACAAAAATTGATCACAAGAACATACATTTTTTATCCATGTAAAAATGTCATTTATCATATCAGAATTTCAAAACCGAACCTATTCAGAACAAAAATATTGAATTAAGAGACATGTACAAACTCTAGAAAAATGATTAATGCTTGGTGAAATGCATTAAATCACACAAAGGTAACAACTTTCAAACTCTCTATCTTTTCTCTTTAAGATAGATAACATGGTTGTATCATAGAGCACCTAAAGACATCTCTATTCTCCATAAAACAACCGTGATATTGAAAAGATAGCCTATGTAATTTGATTCATAAAGATATAAATATGGCTTCAATATTGTAACATTCATTTACAAGTTTAGAAAAAGAGACAAAATGTGAGATACAGGAGGCAAAGTTAGTCAGCAATTTTTGAATATTAATTTTGTAAAACGCTTGCAGGAAATACAACATCATACAAACATAATCTTGATTTCTTTTGTACTGATTAGAGAGTTATATTAAGACTTACTTCAACATTGTATGTATCTAGCAATTTGTCATTCTTAAGTGTATTTTTTTAATATTTTATTTTCTGATTTAATCACTCACTGTTAGGGAAAACATGACTGTTGGTTTTAACTTTTCACTTAAATATTTGTTATTGAACGTCTTATATCAATTATCTTATTCAAAATATTTTACCACTACAAATGACCAGTGTTGATTTTGATAAACACCTGTCATCACACACTTGCCATTACCTTCCTGTCTATCCGTTTAGGTTTCATTAGCTTATTTTGTGATTCAGGTTTTTTTTTTAAATTGGAAGAAAATATTTAACTGTTGATGATATAAATCTTGATGTATTCATTATAAATGATCACAATTAATGCATTGATAAGTCCATAACATAAAGAACAAGGGACGTTATTAGCCGTATTTGGCCGCAAAATTTATCATATTTTCAACGTCTTAGTTTTGTTTTTTGATGTGATGCATTGTACTAAGTTCGATACTGGCTAAATTCTACAGGCACCAAAATGACGTCATTTTTCATTATGACGTAACTAGTGTACGCTAAACATGGAATGATCTCTAACAATCGTTATAATATATATATTTACCGGTGAAAGAGGGTTTATCTTATAAAAATCTAAAATATTTTTTTTGTATACGTAAGAGAAGCCAAAAGGAAAAAAGAAATAGAAATTGCAACCGAAAAATAAACAAATTGATAAATAAATAAATAGAAAATTACAACACACACACTATTTAGATGTAAACGATTATATAAAATTTTTACAGTGGATTTTTGTTGAGATCATAACATCGCCGTAATTCAAACAACGCGATCCGACACGGACAGTTACTCGGCGTAACACGCGGTATTTATCGGTGAAAGAGGGTTTATCTTATAAAAATCTAAAATAATTTTTTTGCATACGTAAGAGAAGCCAAAAGGAAAAAAGAAATAGAAAATGCAACCAAAAAATAAACCAACTGATAAATAAATAAATAGAAAATTACAACACACACACTATTTAGATGTAAACCATTATATAAAATTTTTACAGTGGATTTTTGTTGAGATCATAACAGAAAATAATCGCCGACATATTGAAAGGATTGATCAAAGCACTAATAATTTCCTCTTTAAGTAAACAGTTTATGTTTAAGTCCATTTGCATCCGTCATATGTGATCGAAGTAGTTTAATCAATCGTAAAACCAGAACAGACCGGCGTTAGACATATTGTCATATTGTCTTCGTCTTCCGTGATCTTTTCTTACTTTCGACTAGTACCGATGGTCGGCTGATTAAATAGACAAGTTCGCAATTTGCTGAATATTCACCTGTAACTTCGTGGGCATTGCTTCAATTTATCGAGGAAAAGGGTTCCGAGCCTGACCGCCGCTCATATATTAACCGATAGCCGGCAAATGTTAACCCTAATCCGTTTACGGTTGATCGTCAGTACATCAGCCGATTTGTCAAAATCGCCCCAAAGACCAGTTGACCCTCGATCGTCAGTCGGCCGACATTTAAGAAAATCCAAATGCCGAAATGTCGATCAACCGAGCGACGACAGACATACGAACTGTCTTCCGAAGGTCGGTAGATGATCGAGAATTGCTCGATGGACTACTAGTATTGAACGACTGGTTTAACTGAAGAAATCGGCCACCGACGCAGAAAAAAAATGTAACCTGGCCCGATGGACACAAAATTTGTCGGCTGACGAAAAATGAATAGGACATCGTCCAAGACAACGGCTGATGAGCTGCCGACTGTCACCCGATTAATCCCATTTTTACCCCCCCCCCCCCCCCCAAAAAAAAGTCTGCCGTTGCTCGTTTTTGGAAATGTGTCTCGGGTTTTACTCTATTCAGCGATATCAAATCTAAAATATTAATGAAAACAATTATACCCTCTCGATAAGAACAAGAGAATAAGAGAGAGAGAGAGAGATAGAGAGAGAGAGAGAGAGAGAAAGAGAGAGAGAGAGAGAGAATGAGTGATAGACTAAACATTACGTACATTTGATTTTAAATCACTAATATAAGCTATTTATTTTATCTAGTTGTCATATTTTAAATCCTGTAATCGATAAAATAATGCACAATAGCATATTATGATGAAATTCAACCAAGCAGTTTCAGAGTCCACGTGTTATATTTATACTCAGCCCGTTAGCTGCATCACATGCTCTTTCCGCGAGTCGACAACAAAAACGCGTCGTTCCTTTGTTTTTCAAGTCCGAAGATAATAGAAGTACGATCAGCAATAACATAGTCTTACATTGTTTGTTATGTTTGATATGATTCTTACACTGCGAGTGTGAAGTTTAATTTGTATATATTCTATACGTTGAACAGAAATAAACTCTCTCTCTCTCTCTCTCTCTCTCTCTCTCTCTCCCTCTCTCTCTCTCTCTCTCTCTCTCTCTCTCTCTCTCTCTCTCTCTCTCTCTCTCTCTCTCTCTCTCTCTCTCTCTCTCTCTCTCTGAATGTATGTTTGTGCATACTAACAGTAACTGAACTACTAAAGTCTTATTTGAATAAATTTTATTTATTCTAGATTCACTGTTTAAACAACTATCTCCACACAATGACTAAAAGTTTGTAGACGATCTATGACCAGGTTTATATGTTTTATCTATACAAAGCACACGTAATTAGATTGAAAAGAAAGTGCATTAATTGACCTGTGCTCGGTCCTAATACTTGCTAGAAGTTAAAATATATTATTCAACTGTTTAATTAATCAGTTTTCTTGTATATTATTGTACCGGTTGGTAAATGATTTTCTTTGTGAAATTCCCGCATTTATAAAGTTGCTAAATTGTTCTATCCACGCGCGTCGATTGTATTAAATTACATGTAGTTGTTTGTGTATTAGAAAAAAAATCAAGAAACTAACATAGTATAAGTACGATATTAAACAATAAAATGCTTTTTATGGCGATTCATGCGGTAAATGAAAGTAATGACATTGCAGAAAAAAATTTTTTCTCTGCATTGATCGCTAATTTATTGTTTATATTTACATCTGTCTATCAACAAATTAATAAATTGGTTGAAATAAGTAAGAAAAATTAACAAAATTATTGTTACGTACATCAGTACTTTAGGTATAAGGAACAGCCAAATCGTCTCCTATTGGAATTTGATTCTGACATCACCATGATTATTTCGTGTAGGTTGCTGAAGGTTTCGACCGATAATAAACTAGTAAGAACTGGATCGTTTATATTTCAGTTCTGTCAATTTCAACAGAGCTATGAATGTACAATCCATTTTCGTAATAAAATAGAGGGAATCATACTTGGTGGATGTAAATAATATATATATTTACCTTTACTGGCTTCGAGTATTTCTCTGCAGTACGGATTCTCTAACTATGTCGGGTTAGTTAATACGAAATTCTTATTCTAAACAAAGGGAATGGAAAGTTTGGAAATAAATACTAATAAAAAAAAAACAAAAAAAAAAACTAAAACAAATAAGAGAAATGTTTGGTTGTGTTAAAATCCAGTTAAGCCTGTACGTCATGTTTATGACGCCGCGTTAAAGGCTTCGTAAAATATCGACGTTTCGTTTTAAAAAGGCGCCGTGTTTAACGTAAAATGTATCATACTTACACTAAAGTTATATGAATAAATCATATACCATTGAGTTTTGTTTATTCTTGGCTTTTGAAAATGGTAGGTATCATTAGATTTTAAAACACGGCATTTTTTGGCCAAAAACATCCCTTGTTCTTTCATTATATAAATGGATGTTGAATTTTATAATTAAAAAAATTATAAACACAAACAGTAGCTTAGTATTAAGAAAGTTTTGTAATGCAAATCATGATGCTTTTATGTTTTTTTTTTTCAAATCATCTTCATACCTATTTACCCTGAAATGATATTGATCAAGTTCTATTTTTTTTTATTGTATCAGATTAGTTGTCTGTCAAGCAAATTTATTTCAAGCAGTGGGAGAATGCATTGGTATTGACATCAGGCTACTGATCCACAAATCCCGAGTACTAATACAGCTAGGATTTTAAAATTGAAAAACCGAAAATTGAAATTTTATTTTCGATTTTTAATTTTTAGGCTTAGTAGCGCAAAGAATAATACTTTAAAAGTCTAGTTTATAAATCCTAAATTCTAATACAGACTTCTGTTAATTTCTATTCAAGAATATTTCAAAAATTAAATTTTCCCCAAAACGTGCAACTTTCTGAGTTAATTTTGAATCACGAAGATGCTACATAACTATGTTGAATAGCATACCATTTTTGTTTGGGCTTGTTTGAGAAACTATAAAATGAAATTAAGGGTAACTTTTACATCTATCAACAGTATTGTGTTCCGTTGCTTTGGAATAACCCATCGACTGATTACTTCAGAGCGATCGGCAGAATGGCCAACTCTTTCCGAAACAAATCAAAACTGTACATGATTAAGTAGTAGTTTTAGTTCCAGTGATAGTTTTGTTTTGTTTGTTTCCAGTCAGTGTATTTTTCGTCTGCTGACGAAGGAACTAGTTGTCCCAAAATTTTGACATTTTTAATTGTTCGTGTCGTAAACTTTTTCAAGTGCTTTTTATATTCAATTTGCTGGCTTAGTATCTACCAGACGTTAACATGTGCACAGATAGATCGAACGCCACTTTTCTTTGAATTTTCTATTATACTTTAAGGGCGGAAATCATGAAACAGAATACCTTTCTCTAGTCTGAAGGGTCTTTTCCATCTTCTATTTGGGGTAAAATAGTAATGTTCAGGTCACCTGCGTCAATCATTTAACCTATTACAATTTGTTTTTGTCCATGGTCGTGCGTTGAGCATCGTCGTATACCATTACAACTTTTACATTTTTTACTTCTTGAAAACTAAATGGCAAATAGTAACTATATTTGGTGTAATGCATTTCTAGGAAAAGATGAATATATATTAAAGAATTAATTCCCATAGCATCCGAAGAGCCTCATAAGCTCATACGAAAAAAAGTCTTATTTTCAGAAATCTTCTTTTCTACTCTCACACACGTTTGATAAAACTAAATGTATTGCTATTATGTACATGAGTGAGTTTATGCCCTAGGGTGTGGCCAATTTGCCATATAGTGAAAATGTAATGAATCTTAGAGAATCATCCTCTTCACTTCTATATGGGGCAGGGATTGATAGTTTTTATCTGTAAAAGGTAGAGAGGGGGTTGACAAATATGGAAGTATAGTGTTCAAGTAACCTTTTGCTGTTTCTTGTGCATCACACAATTTACATTTTTATAATTCATTTTAAAAACCAAAGGGAAATTGTCATTTGGCCATAATACTAAGTAGATAAAACACGTGTTCTGTTTTAGAAAGACTACTTTTATTTCTGTGCGTTGTATGCGTGTAGAAATAAAATAAGAAAAAAAAATGACCATTAAAGTAGTGCAGGTCACTAAATATCGACAATGTTTGGCCCATGGAGCTAAAAAATAGATAATCAATATTCCTTGGACTCGTATCTTCCTTTTATGAATGAACGTTTTTCAAACATCAAATAATAAAAAACAGGGGTAACAGTTAGAGAATGAGGGTATAGACTCCAGTATGGAGCTTGAAATTCAAAACAGATATTTAAAAATGACTCGTACATGTCATTCTAAGGACTACGGTACTCAGGTGACAGTAAATGCTGTAGGACTCTTGTTGTGCATATATTGGATATTTTCTACTTTTTGTCCGCTTCCATCACATTTTAAATTTTCTTATTAAAATATTTCAAATAAAAAATGTATTATGTTACAACTATATCAGACCCCTTTCTTCTCCCTTTGCTAATCCAGAGTTTGTCGTTTGTGTGCATTAAAAGAAATCTCTGGTACGTTGTCCTCGCTAAATCACTAGCCTCTGTATAATCT